>NC_089841.1:3945083-4135083 GCF_035609145.1 Eleutherodactylus coqui
TCACGCTGAGGTCGATCAGGCAGGAAAAAGGCAGGACTATGGCGCTTAGCATTAGAGCCCAATAGCCTTTGGGGGTGGGGTGAGGAGTGGACAGCAGGCCTCCACTGCGTAGGCCCAAGGCTGGGGCTCCATTAGTGCTACCTGCTACGGAGCAGTGACCAAAGACATTACCGCAACGTTTACCTAGCCTTGTGGTGGTCGCGGCCATGCAGCTACCGTCGCCGCAAACAACACCACAAGCACGTAGGCCTGAAAAGCTGGGACATAAATTTCTAGCCTTGCTGATCAGATGTTTGACGCAGCCCTGCGTGAGCCACTGCTGCCCATGGGGAACCCCCTACACAAAGTAGAGTGGAGTCTAGCAGGCCCGCGGGGCCCACAAAGACAGCTGAGTGCCCACCGGGACCCCCGACAACGTCACCCAGGTGGAGGGCAGAGCAGGGCCTACCAGGCCTGAAAAGCTGCGACCTATAGTAACGGCTTAAATAGCGGCAATCACAGCAGCGGCAGCGCTGCCACCTCAGTCGGGATCCCCACAGCTGCGGCGACCCCAAAAGCCAGCTGGGGGCCTGCAGGGACCCAGGACAGCACCACATAGAGAGCAGAGCCTAGCAGGCCCCAAAAGCCGCGGCCTAAAGTATGGTCATGGAAGCGTGGTGGCGACCCCCATATGCCAGTTGAGCCCACTAGGGAAGCACTGAGGCCCATTCAGCGCCTCCTGACATGAAGGAAAAGGGTGCAAGGGAAGACTTTTCCCCCCCGCCAGCAGCGCGCCAAGGGGAAGGAGATAAGAGAGGGGAGAGGATAGGGACTACCTAGAGAGGGTCATACTTACCTCTATACTCCCCTCCCTCTTCCAGAAGATCCCCAGAGATCCATCCTCAACCATGTTCCTCTTGCAGTGTAGCGTTAGTCTCCAACAGTGTTCCCCACTGTACTCGCCGACATGGAGGATGGCAGTTGCTCAAGGGCGGGGAACACTATGGCTGGCGGGCAGCGATCTATTGCGCTAAGGCATGATCGGGCCACTTTTTCTTCTTTGGGTCAGGTGGGAGGACAGGGAGAACAGGAAGAGATCTGCCTCCCCATATTCCCACTCCCATGTCTTCTTTGAAGACCCAACACTAACAGCCCCCTGCAGACACCAAGCTAAAACAGAGCTAGCCTCGTGCTTGCAGGAGGTGTATAGTTAGTGGGAGGAGTTAACACTTTTATACTTGGTATTGTATCCTAGTGGCAGAAGCTATACCCAAGGTCTTACTGTGTCCCCAATGATACGACAAATCTCAGCTTCATCTACCTGCTGGTTCTCCAGGACATCTCCCTCTGGACGGCCCTGCGAATATGGATGGCTGGAACATCTCTGTGGTGGCTCTACCCCGGCGGATCCACCTATAGGAAAAACCAGAGACTGAATACATTATATATACTAGCTGATATACCCGGCTTCACCAGAGTTATATTATATATACTAGCTGATATACCTGGCTTCACCAGAGTTACATATATAATAGCCAATATATACGGCTTCACCAGAGTTATATTATATATACTAGCTGATATACCCGGCTTCACCAGAGTTACATTATATATACTAGCTGATATACCCGGCTTCGCCCCAAGCAATTTGGTACCGGTGTTTAACTGTTTGCACAGAAAATGTTATGAAGTTGTGGTTACTTCAAAGGAACCGAGGAATAAAATATGTATACATATAGAGGAGTATTAGATTCGCATCAGACTGCATGTACTGATGTCCCTGTGCAGAATGTGCCACCCCTCCTGCTCTCCTCACTTTATACCCATAAAAGTAATGCCCCTTTTATTCAAATTTACCCCAGACTGGAGGTTGCAGCCCCTTAAAGCCTTAAAGGCTTCATCCCTGCAGTCTATGGCTGCTTCCTTATATACACACACACACACACGATGTAGATTCTCCTCGGTATTTATACACACACACACACACACACACACACACACACACAGATTATGTAGATTCTCCTCGGTATCCACACACACACAGCTTATGTAGATTCTCCTCGGTATCCACACACACACAGATTATGAAGATTCTCCTCGGTATATACCCACCCACAGATTATGTAGATTCTCCTCGGTATATACCCACCCACAGATTATGTAGATTCTCCTCGGTATATACCCACCCACAGATTATGTAGATTCTCCTCAGTGTATATACCCACCCACAGATTATGTAGATTCTCCTCAGTATATATACCCACCCACAGATTATGTAGATTCTCCTCAGTATATATACCCACCCACAGATTATGTAGATTCTCCTCAGTATATATACCCACCCACAGATTATGTAGATTCTCCTCAGTATATATACCCACCCACAGATTATGTAGATTCTCCTCAGTATATATACCCACCCACAGATTATGTAGATTCTCCTCAGTATATATACCCACCCACAGATTATGTAGATTCTCCTCAGTATATATACCCACACACAGATTATGTAGATTCTCCTCAGTATATATACCCACCCACAGATTATGTAGATTCTCCTCAGTATATATACCCACCCACAGATTATGTAGATTCTCCTCAGTATATACACACCCACAGATTATGTAGACTCTCCTCAGTATATATACCCACCCACAGATTATGTAGATTCTCCTCAGTATATATACCCACACACAGATTATGTAGATTCTCCTCAGTATATACACACACACACAGATTATGTAGATTCTCCTCAGTATATATACACACACAGATTATGTAGATTCTCCTCAGTATATATACACACACAGATTATGTAGATTCTCCTCAGTATATATACACACACAGATTATGTAGATTCTCCTCAGTATATATACACACACAGATTATGTAGATTCTCCTCAGTATATATACACACACAGATTATGTAGATTCTCCTCAGTATATATACACACACAGATTATGTAGATTCTCCTCAGTATATATACACACACAGATTATGTAGATTCTCCTCAGTATATATACACACACAGATTATGTAGATTCTCCTCAGTATATATACACACAGATTATGTAGATTCTCAGTATATACACACAGATTATGTAGATTCTTTTCAGTATATACACACACAGATTATGTAGATTCTCCTCAGTATATATACACACAGATTATGTAGATTCTCCTCAGTATATATACACACAGATTATGTAGATTCTCCTCAGTATATATACACACAGATTATGTAGATTCTCCTCAGTATATATACACACAGATTATGTAGATTCTCCTCAGTATATATACACACAGATTATGTAGATTCTCCTCAGTATATATACACACAGATTATGTAGATTCTCCTCAGTATATATACACACGGATTATGTAGATTCTCCTCAGTATATATAGACATGGATTATGTAGATTCTCCTCAGTATATCATACAGAGGTCAGATAGATTCTCCTTAGTATATACATAGAGGTGAGACAGATTCTCTTCAGTATATACACAGAGTAGAGGTAGATTCTCCTCAGTATATACACTCACAGATTATGTAGATTCGGCTCAGTATATATACACTCAGATTATGTAGATTCTCTTCAGTATACATAGACACAGGTTATGTAGATTCTCCTCAGTGTGTGTGTGTATATATATATATATATATATATATATATATATATATACACATACACACACACATACATACACACACAGGTGAGGTAGATTTTCTTCAGTATCTACACAGTTGAGGTAGATTTGCCTCAGTATATACACACAGATTATGTAGATTCTCCTCAGTATACACACACACACACACACACACACACACACACACACGTAAGGTAGATTCTCCTCAGTATATACATAGAGGTGAGACAGATTCTCTTCCATATATACACACATGGAGGGGAGGTAGAACTCTATTATGTATTGCAAATTTTCACAGTTTCTCATGCATAGAATGTAATACTGTTTTAGTGACCCTTTTAATTTTCCTGTTTAGGACCTAAAGAATGGTCATGACAAATTTCATGTTTGTACGACACTGGGAAGATAGAGAATTAGTAGTGAGTGAGTGAGTCAGGGCTTATGCCTTTGTTTATATACTAGCTGATATACCCGACCTCGCCCAACTTAATTTGATACAGGTGTTTACGTGATGTTTGCATGGAAAATTTGATGAAGTCAAGGTTTCTTTAGAGTAATTCAGGAATAAAATACGTATACACATAGGAGCATTACATTCTCCTCAGGCTGCATGTATTGGTGTCCCTCTGCAGAATTGCCACCCTTTCCACGCTCCTCAGTTAGGACCTAAAGAATGCTTGCGCCAAATTTCACGCTTGTACAACACGGAGAAGTTACGTTACATGGGGGTGCACTTACTTTTGCAAGTGACATTGAATAATCGAGTTGTGACCCCTTTGATTTTCCTATTTAGGACCTAAAGAATGGTTGTGCCAAATCTCATGTTTGTATGACACCAGGAAGTTAGAGAATTAGATTTGGAATATTACACAGGGGTGCTAGCAGTTTTGCACTTAGCATTAAATAATCGAGTTGTGACCCCTTTACTTTTCCTATTTACCAAATAAAGAATGATCATCCCAAATTTCATGTTTGTAGGACACCGGGAAGTTAGAGAATTAGTGGATATAGATGAGTGAATTTATGTTTAAGAGAGGTCTCCTCTTACCCAGAGAAGTGAGTGTTTAGTGGTCCTTCAACATGGCATCCTTGAACCCATCCCTATGTCCCTCTAAATACTCCCACTCTTACATAGAGAAATAGTCAGGCCTTCCCTGCTGTATTCAGTGGTTATTACTCACCTGCAGGAATCTCCTCTTTACACCGCTGATCGCCCCTCACATCCCTCTCTGTAGCATTAATATTGGGCAGATCTTCATCCGGATACAAAAGCTGTGAGACAAATATTGTAAAAGTCAGCAGCCGGTTGGAGAAGTTGTGTGGGACGTCTTACAGGACTAAACAAGATCATTAATTACCATGAGGACCAGGACTGAGCCGACAGCAGTAGTCATCAGTCATGTCAGAGTGGATGCCCTTTAGGGTTCAATTAAAGGGATTCTGTCAGCAGCTCATGCGTTTTGGCTTGGAGCTCTGAGCCGCGGAGGGCGCCGTGCTGGCTTCTCCTTCCTGCATCATGCAGATTGACAGCTTGCTCCCCTTTTGTGTATCGGAAGAGAGCAGTCACTCTGTATGCTGGTAGAGGCCGGCATGGCCTACCTCCATGACTTGGAGCTTATCTGCATTGTCCTCCCAGGCATTTGGCGCCTACGTTCTGAATGCCATGATGCAAGGAGTTCACTTCCAATTCCTTCCCAGTGAGCCCTTAGTAATGAGAAGATCTAGATAAGGAATTCTAGATTTCCTGACATTTTTACAATGAGATTTAGAGCTTCCTTAACCTCACCATACGTCTGAGAAGGTCTTCTGATTTGTTCTAGAAGGTCCAATAGGAAGCCTTTTGTCCCAGTGGGTTATGCTCCAACTACTCTGACATTATTTGGAGGTTCCCATGGAGATTCCTCCAGCTTTATCTCCCTCTGCCCCATGTGTCCTCAGGAGGCAGACCCTCCTACTGGATAGGGAGAGCCTTTATTCCTTTATGTGCTGCTATATTCATGTCTTAGACATAGGAGTGTGAGGCTGATTGAGATAAGCTGAACTCAATGATGAGAGCAAAGACCAACCAGCAGCTTTCTGGTGGCCCCAGAGGGTCTTGCAGCTGTGAACGGTCCTCAATTCTGATACACAATCACCCCGAAGCATCCAGAGGTCCAAGGGAATTGTCTTATGTTCTCACCCCAGGGAAATGCAGAAGTGGCAGTTTTGCTCAAGGAATCTGGTCAGGGTCTCTTGCATCGAAATCATGCTCAAATCCAATGGGACACAAGCACAAGAGCTTGGAGGTATTTAAGCACTTTGCCAATCACTGACTCCCCAGGACACGAGGTAGAAATGATAGAGGGGTCTTCAGGACTATGTATTGTGCATGTAGTTAGATGAAACTATCACTTTGAGGTAGCCTGTAATATCATGGATGGTCTTCTGCTCACCATTCTGGGGCCACGAGCCTTCGCCCACAAGTTGTGTTCTGCGTACATGGTTTAAATGGTCTGCCCTAAGTGAAAGCAGGATTGTACGCGTCCGGAGTAATTACAGCTGGCTGTGTTGGCTGCGCTTGTGTGCATCAATGTCTCCACGAACGTATCTGCATTAAATTGGGAATGCATGAGACAAGAAGGTAGAGCCCCACTCTGACAACAGGGGAGGATGTTAGAGTTGGCCTTCATGGCATATCCTGTGAAGGGCAAGTTCACACAGTGGCCGTAACACTGCCAAAAACTGCACTGCCTTGCCAGCCCCTATGAGCCCCATAGAGTAAAGTAATGGGCTGATAGATGCTGAAGTGCTGAATGCAGCAATGCAAGTCCTATACTTACTCTCCTCGCTATTCCCCCGCTGTCCGAGTAATCCGCGGGCAGCATGCAGTGGCAGCTTTGGCAGAGGACAGCAGAAGGATGCCAAGGAGAGCAAGCATAAGGTCGCTTTCACAAGGCCAAGAACATCATGAGATCTGTGCCGTACGGGAAACAAATAATCTGCTACATGCCCCATCTTTCCTCCAAACGCATCGCCCATTGTTTGCAAGGACACAGTTTCAGACATGGCGTGCGATGCGAGGCTTCCCATTAAAAACACTTGCCGATCGCTACTTCCCAGGAGTGATGGGAGGAGCTTTACCCTGAAGACGCCTTGCATCCGCAGGTAAACGCACGCTGGCGAGCACAGTATCAGGCAGAGCTTCTAGTCGCGATATGGCCATCACCCGTGTGTAGGTAGCCTAAGGCTTACATTGCTGGATTCAGGGCTTCAGCTCCTATCAGCCCATAGCTTTAGTTCAAAGGATCGGACAGATTCCCATTTATCATTGCCTTTGTCAACCATCAAGAATCACCTTGTGTGTCTGGCCTGGGACAACCTGCAACCCCTACAAGCCACACTTGCCAGGAGAGGAGAAGTCGCAAAATTTGCGAGAGTCCTGAGAGAGGAAAAAATTCTGCATTAATGGGGCTTTCCTGTGAAGCTTCTAATCTTCAAGAATGGGACCTCTCATGTGATTTCCTCTCCCAAACAAGCGGAAGCATCGTTCTCCAAATGGTCCCTCACCCTGCCAGAAGGAGAAACTAAACCCTCTCCAGAAGAACCTCCTCCATTTCTAAAGCAAGAATGGACTAAAATCCCACCAAGACATCCCTCCATGAACACAAAAATGTCTTTACTCATTCCAATTGTAAGAAGAGACTACGGAGGACTCCAGAATGACCCCAAAAGCCAGGTGAACATATTTTGTGCCTTGGCCTACATGCCTTATCCCTTTCTCTACCCCACTTTTTTCCTCTAACGACAGTGAAAATCCCACCTCCTTCTCCTTTATCACGTCCCCCATTACAGAGGTTTCCCGGTGTTCCTCTACAGCATCCACTCCGCTTCACATACAACCAGGACAGTTTGCTATTTGTTGGGGTTTTGTTTTAGTTGATGTTCCTCTACCGAGGTCATTACGGAGTATTTGGTCATCTTTCAGGTATTTGATCACTTTAGGTCTTTCTTAGGACCTCTTGTTGTGCTTGGCAGATGCAACATAAATTACTCCACCTTATCTCATGGCTATAAACATGACATCACTGAATTGCCATAATAGTCCCTTTAAACAGTCCCTTCTTTGGAAAGGGCATTCTCAGTGCCCAGGAAACACACCTAAATGAAAAAGATTCAATTAGGCTCCAAAAGAAAACTTTCTGCATATTTTTTATTCTCACGCTATTAACCCCTTCCCTCCCCATGACGTAGGGGTATGTCATGGGAGCGGGGTACTTCCTGCAAAATGACGTACCCTTACGTCATAGGGATAGCGTGAGATCATGACAGATCTCGCGGTATCCAGCAGCAGGAGCCGGCTGTCACTAATGTCGGAGATGAGCCCCCCTCTGTTAACCCCTTCGCTCCCGTGATCTAAGTAGATCGCGGCAGAGAAAGAGTTCTCAGCCGGTTCTCGCGATGTTATCACAGAGAGCCTGACTGGTTGCTATGGCAACAGAATGCCAGATACCGGCGTGCTGTACTGCCAGTGCCTGGGATCGCTATATAAGTGATAAGGCATTGCAGGAGATAGGTCCTGCAATGCCTTATCGTAGCGATTCACGGTGCTACAGTGAAAGTCCCATAGAAGAACAAAAAAAGTGTAAAAAAAAAAAATGAAACTAATGTACAAAAAATAAAAATGTAAAAAAACCTTTATGCTTTTTCTTAAATTAGCATAAAAAAAATCCCACATATTTGGTATCGTCGTGTCCGTAAAAGACATGTACACTAAATTGAACACGCTTTTTATCCTGCATGGCAAAAGAACTGAGGCAAAATGCTAATTTTTAGCATTTTGCCTCCCAAAAAACACAATAAAAGTGATTTAAAAAAAAACGTATGTTCCCCAAAATGGTACCAATAAAAATTAAAGCTCATCTTGCAAAAAATAAGCCCTCACAGAGCTCCGTACATGGAAAAATAAAAAAGTAACAGGACTTTGAATGCAGCGATTTAGAAAAAGAATAATTTTCCAAAAAAGGGTTATTGCAGAAAAGTGGAAAAACCTAAGAAAAAAAATATAAGAATTTTGGTATCGTTGTAATTGTAGCGATCTGCAGAAAAAAATGTAGTGTGTCATTTATGCTGCATAATTAATGCTTTAAAAAAAAAAATCTATGGCAGAATTGATGCGTTCTCTCCCTGCGATCATAAAAAAAAATAATAAAAGTTTTGCAATATAGTCTATGTACCCAAAAATGGCACCACCAAAAACTACAGTTTGCCACGCAAAAAACAAGCCCTTATACGGCCGCGTCAACGGAAAAATAAAAAATGGAGATTAAAATCCTAAAAATCGTTCGGTCCTCAACGCCAAAATAGGCCGTGTCCTTAAGGGGTTAATAAAGAGAGGGGTGTCCTAATAGCTGTAGCCAATGCTTGGATGTGGTTGCTGATGAGGAAGGATGATTATACTATCCTTTCCGATCAACATCTCATACGCGACTCTCACTATAGTCACCCAATATTAAACAATCCGCTTTTATCCGCGGGGTTCTAGAAGGTCTCCCAAGTGTTAAACAAGGGGCTTTGATTATTTGCGGTGACTTCAATATTGTCCAACAACTCTCTAGATAAAAGCGGCTCATTACCAGCTGCCAATGCCCAGGAGCTACAAGATCCTATTTATCAAAAGGACTTCTATGACGTTTGGATCATCAAAATGCCAGCGAGAGAGATCACACCTTCTTCTCCCACCCCCACAAAATTAATTCGCGAATGGACTACTTTCTACTAGACAAACGGGTGTTACAGTAATCTCTTCGGACATAGGGATTATAACTTGGTCCGACCATGCTCCTGCTTCCTTGGCTATCACCTAGGTGTTTGACTTAGGCCTCCATAGTGATGATGGGGTTAACAACTCCCTTCTTAATGACTTCGAATTCTCAGATGAAATCAGAAAGCACTTGGAAGAATATCTCTCTCTAACCGATACAGGCCATGCCTCCGTCCCATCTATCTGGTGTGCCCATAAAGCTGTAATAAGAGGCAGTCTTCTAAAAAAATTGCATACGAGATTTTAAATAAAAACCACTTCTCGGACAAAACCTTATCAGAGTTGAAAATGTCAGATTTCCGCTTCTACAACCTCAGGCAAAATAAATATGAATTTCATCTCCGCAGATCTAAGCTCGTAAATTATAGCCAGGGAAATCAGACCTCCAAACTCCGAGCTAAAGGAGTGAAAACGAAGGAAACAAAGCAGAATCCCATTCCTACTAGACTCATGTAACGACAAAATCATTAATCCTCGCAATGTGGCAGAGGAATTCGCACGCGATTACAGTTCACTCTACAACGTAAGAGCTGATGAGTACATCACACATCCCAACCCGCAGCTCATTCACAACTTTTTAAGCAGTGTCTCTTTCCCTCTTCTTTCGGAATCGCAATCCACATTTCTCAATAAGAGATTTCCACTTTAGAAATATTAGATACCGCTGCTTCTTTAAAACTGAATAAGTCTCCTGGACCAGACGGCCTATCTAATGACTACAAGACGTTTGCAAGCACTCTGGCCCCATATTAATCATGCTACTCTTACAGGGCCCTTTCCCTCGGAGATGTTGAGTGCCTTTGTAGTCACGCTTCCCAAATCGGGCAAACAGCTCACTACCCCCGCAGATTTTAGGCCCATATCACTTCTTTATTCTGATCTGAAAATCTTTGCTAAAATGATAGCATCAAGGCTAAATATTCTACCAAGCCTTATCAAAAACTGACCAGGTCGGATTTATCAAGGACAGACAGACTTCGGATGCTACCAGGAGATTCATAAATCTGGTTGAGCTGGCTGAATCTGGTCGTACCCAGTTTCTGCTCCTATCCCTCGACGCAGAGAAGGCTTTTGATAGGGTGCGCTGGTGCTATCTCAAAGCGGTCCTTGAAATATTGGGTTTTGGGGGAAATGTTTATCTGCTACAAGGTCTTTGTCCACTTTCCCTAATGCCCGGGTATATTCCTCTAGTTTCATGTCCCAGATCTTCTCAATCAGTAATGATACTAGACAGGGTTGCCCTATGTCCCCATTGTTATTTGCCCTCTTAATGGAACCTTTTGCAGAATACATCAGGTCATCGTCAGAAGTTTCGGGAATCTGGGCGGGCACTAGAGAACATAAAATTGGCCATTCTCGCCCTAACAAACCCGTCCTTTTCCCTGCCAGCAGTAATTACCTTGATTAACAGATTCTCTGAGATTTCCTACTACAAAGTTAACACCTCTAAATCTCTAATTCAAAATATAGGCATAAAAAATCTTTAATTTCCTCCCTCACAAAGAGTCCATTTTTGTCTGGACTGAAGAAGCCCTTCCATACTTGGTTATTAAATTAACCTCCCCATAGTCCAAATTATTTGACCAAAATTACAAGCCTCTCTTAATATCCATCCAGATGGAACTCAATAAGCTTAAGACGTACGGCAGAGGTCCCCAACTCCAGTCCTCAGGGACCCCCAACAGGTCATGTTTTCAGGATATCCTATGGTAAGAACACCTGTGGCCTGAGGCCCCGACAATAATTACATCACCTGTGCAATACTGAGGAAATCCTGAAAACATGACCTGTTGGTGGTCTCTGAGGACTGGAGTTGGGGAACACTGACGTATGGAATCTCCTGGCTCGGCAGAATATCGGCCACTAAAATGACAATCCTGCCTAAGATTTTATATCTCTTCCAAAACTTCTCTATTTCCCTCCCAATTCATATCTTAAAAGTATCCAATCCGCTCTTCTGACTTTCATCTGGGGGAAAAAGAAACCTCGGGTTAGAAGAGATATCCTCTTTATACACAGGAAGAATGGCGGCCTTGGATCTCCCTCCATTATACAATGCTATGAAGCAACTATATTAGACCAAGTTAGATTCTTGTGGCTTAATGACCCTGTGAAGGAATGGGGAGCTCTAGAGAATTACAGACTAAACCATCAGTTATTGGCATAACTCTAAACCCTCCCTTCCCTCAGCCACACTTCTAGTGGTCATTAATGTCTGGAACACAGGGACTCGAAAATTAAAGCCAATTTCCTTCCCTTTCCATAAAACAGAAATAACCGTATTAGAAATAGCCATTCAGAACCTCTTTTCAGCTGGAAACACCTAGGCCTACCCCACATTAGCCAACTCTGGGAGAACAGACGCTTTCCAACATTCACAGAGTTATGCAACAGATTGAATATCCCCAAAACAGGTTTTTTTAAGCATATGAAAATCACTCATCTTCTGAATCCATTCGCCTCTCCCATGGGAATCAATGTGCCATCTAAACGTGATACATTGTTATCATCTCAGCAGGGATCAAACAAAGGATTTTCCACTTGTTATGCCATATTAAGTCATCCCTCAAAAAAAAAACCCTTGGAAAACATTAACAAAAATTCAGAGAAAGACTTGAAAATCCAGATTTCAGAAAATCAGCGGTATGAAGCATGTTCCGCAGATGGCTCAGTTTCTAAGTGCATTAATCACTTCCCACAAAATATTGTACAGATGTTAGTAACCCTTGCTCTTTAGACAAAATGGCTCCGCGTTTTTCCAAAAACTGTTGGAGGTGCAGAGCCTCTAGATGGCACCTTGCTGCACCTGTGGTTGGACTGTCCATATGTGTCCAGTCTCTGGAGCCAGGGCTTCCAACTTGTCACAAGTTTCACCAATATTTAAATGTTACCTAACCCTACTCTGGCTCTTCTAAGCCTAGACGCAGATTTACTCCCACGCACTCCAATAATGCATGTCCTGATCGCCTGCAGATCTAGTATCGCCCAACATTGGAATGGTAGTTCCATCTCCTCCATCGCTTACATAATTAAGTCAGTTAACAATAATTGTTGGTTTGAGGCATTCCAGTGCTTTTAGTAAGAGAGGTTTAGGCGTGACTGGAAGGCCTGGCTCCAGAGTTCCTAATGCTGTTCCCCTGAATTGATACTTTGATAGCAAGGAGTCCATCCTTGACCTGTTGAGATCATCACATATTTGTATTCATCATCAGACCAGATCAAGTTAAGATATATAAAATCTATCTTCACATTAAAACTGTTGTGAAATTGTTCCAATTTAAATAATGCAAATTGAAACTTTATTTTTTCATAGAATCCTAGAATGGTAGAGTTGGAAGGGTCCTCCGGGGTCATCGGCTCCAACCCCCTGCTCAGTGCAGGATTTACTAAATCATCCCAGACAGATGTTTGTCCAGCCTTTGTTTTAACACCTCCATTGAATGAGAACTCATCACCTCCCGTGGTAACCTGTTCCACTCATTGATCCCCCTCACTGTCTAATATCTAATCTGTATCTCCTCCCTTTCAGTTTCATCCCATTGCTTCTAGTCCTTCCTTGTGCAGATGAGAATAGGGCTGATCCCTCTGCACTGTTGACGGCCCTTCAGATATTTGTAGACAGCTATTATCTCTCCTCTCAGCCTTCTCTTCTGCAAGCTAAACATTCCCAGATCCTTTAACTGTTCCTCATAGGACATGATTTGCAGACCGCTCACCATCTTGGTAACTCTTCTCTGAACTTGCTCCAGTTTGTCTATGTCTTTTTTAAAGTGGGGTGCCCAGAGCTGGACCCAGTATTCCAGATGAGGTCTGACTGAGGAAGCGTAGAGGGGGATAATGACCTCACGTGATCTAGACTCTGTGCTTCTCTTAATACATCCCAGAATTGTGTTTGCCTTTTTGGCTGCTGCATCACATTGTTGACTCATGTTCAGTCTATGATCTATTAGTATACCCAAGTCTTTCTCACATGCGCTGCTGCTTAGCCCAATTCCTACCTTTCTGTATGTGGTTTCTTCATTTTTCTTGCCCAGATGTAGGACTTTGCATTTCTCCTTGTTAAATACCATTCTGTTAGTCACCGCCCACTGTGCAAGCTTTTCTAGATCTTTTTGAATCCTCTCTCTCTTCCCTAGTGTTAGCTATCCCTCCTAGCTTTGTGTCATCGGCACATTTGATCAGTTTCCCACAATTCCCTCCTCCAGATCATGTATAACAATGTTGACCAACACTGGGCCCAGGACAGAGCCTTGTGGTCCCCACTTGATACATTCTTCCACTTGGATGTGCAGCCATTTATGACCACTCTGAGTACGATCACTCAGCCAGTTGTGAATCCACCTAACAGTTGCCTTGTCAATCCCAGATTTGGTTATTTTTTTACAATAAGTCTGGTATGAGATACTTTGTCAAATGCTTTACTAAGGTCAAGAAAAACTATATCCACCGCATTTCCCTGATCAACCCAGTCAGTGATTCTCTCATAGAAGGACATTAGATTAGTCTGGCGTGACTTGTTTGTCACAAACCTGTGAAGGCTATGAGCATAAAACTATATACTCACACACACACACACACACTTCATCCTGTCTATGAACATCTTTAATATACACTTTCGGAGGCTATGGGCCTAAATTATATACATATATATTTTATTCTGTCTCCTATGAACATCTCTGATATACGCTTGTACATTCATGTGTTTGCATGGCAAGATAATATTGTTACATGAAGAAATAGACAATAGTACTTAGCAAACGTATGTGTGTGTGTATTATATATATATATATATATATATATATATATATATATATATATATATATATATATATATATATATATATATATATATATAAAACTTACATTCTTCTTTATCTTCTGTTACACTGATCAAAGGTCAGTGGAATAATGTCCAGCAAAGACAATGCCTTAATGATTAACTGCTATCTATGTAAAACATATGATTGACTAAAATGTACACATAGTGACAATAGACCACTCTCCTTTAAAATACTATATAGAGGAAGAGGTTTTATAATAAAGGTAGATTGCTTTAAGAAATGGTCATGATGTCTATGTCCATTGCTTTCTCACGGCGGCTGCCATAACCACCTCTAATTTGGAGCCTCACAGCATATTGACGGACGATTGGATTTCCCTAACAAACCCATACTGGCTCTGGTTAATTAGTCCATTCTCATCCAAGTACTTGCATACATGCTGTTTAATAATTTGGTCAGTGATCGTTCCCGGTATAGAAGTCAGACTCACAGGGCTGTAGTTTACTGCATCCACCTTCTTCCGTTTTTTGAAGATAGGGACAACATTTGCCCTTTTCTAATCTTCTGAGACTTCTCCTGTTTTCCAGGAATTTTTAAAGATTATGGTGAGTGGTTCAGCAATTACCTCCGCTGCTTCCTTCAGTATCCTAGGATGTAATTCCTCTGGACCTTGAGACTTGAATTCATGTAAGTTAGCTAAGTGTTCCCTCACCATCTCTCTGTTTATAGATGTCCTGCATTCATGTATCCCCCAATAGCACAGGGAAGATCAGCTGATGTTACATCTACTTTCTGAGAGAAAACAGATACAAAATAGGAATTTAAAAGTTCAGCCCTCTCAACATCATTCTTAACCAATTTACCATTTTCATCTTGTAAGCATCCTATAGCATCTTTGACTTTTCTTTTGCTTTTGACCCCCAAAATCCTTTTCATTGCTTTTGGCCTCTGTTGCAAGCCTCAATTCATTATCAGCTTTAGCTTTTCTGACACTTGCCCTACAGTTTCAGCAGACCCCATTATCTTCTTCTTTAGATATTCCCCTCTTTCCATTTGATAAACATTTTTCTTCCTCTTTAACATGTGTGCAAGTTCTGTGTTCATCCATCCGGGTCTCTTTAAATACTTCCCATTCTTCCAACCTTGAGGTCTGAGTGTTCTCAGGTCTTCCTCCCCGTTATCCAACATCCAAGGATATCATGATCACTGTCTCCTAAGGTCCCAGCCACCCTTACTTCCTCAACCATTTCCTCCTGTTGGTAAGAATTAGCAGATCGCCTTGTTTTCCCTTCAACCTTTTGGAAGCTAAAGTTGTCACCAAGAGCGGATAAGAATCTGTTGGATCCATTACTTTCACCTGAGAGAGATTCCCAACAAATGTCTGGATAGTTAAACCATTGTGTCTCACTCTTCCATGGAAGTGTGGATATAATCAAGAGTGGCAGGACGAACCCTGTCTAAATCGTAGGTACAATAGACCTAGTCGGCCAACTTTTGCTCTTACTCAGTCTCAATATTTATCTATCATCCCTCCACCCCCCATACGTTGGAGAGTTCAAAGTCTACACACATACAGCCAATGTTCCACAGGGAGATGAAGACAATGCACCAGTGAAAGAGTCAGATACTACATACTTTCAGCCATGGTAAAAAAAAAAGGGACCTCCGGGGTCATAGGGTCCAACCCTCTGTTCAGTGCAAGATTACTAAATCATCCCCCAGACAGAGGTCTGTCCAGCCTCTGAAGACTTCCATTGAAGGAGAACTCACTACCTCCCGTGGCAACCTGTTCCACTCATTGATCCTTCTCACAGTCCAATATCTAGTCTTTGTCTCCTCCCTTTCAGCTTCATCCCATTGCTTCTAGTCTTTCGTTGTGCAGATTAGAATAGGGCCGATCCCTCTGCAGTGTGACAGCCCTTCAGATATTTGTAGACCACTATTAAGTCTCCTCCCAGCCTTCTCTTCTGCTAAACATTCCCCGATCCTTTAACCCTTCCTCATAGGACATGATTTGTAGACCGCTCACCATCTTGGTAACTCTTCTCTGAACTTGCCCCAGTTTGTCTATGTCTGTTATAAAGTGGGGTGCCCAGAACTGGACACAGTATTCCAGATTAGGTCTGACTAAGGAAGAGTAGAGGGGGATAATGACCTCACGTGATCTAGACTCTATGCTTCTCTTAATACATCCCAGAAATGTGTTTGCCTATTTTGCTGCTGCACCACACTGTTGACTCATGTTCAGTCTATGATCTATTAGTATACCCAAGTCTCTTTCCCATGTGCTGCTGCTTAGCCCAATTCCTCCCAGTCTGTATGTGCTTTTTTCTTGCCAAAATGTAGGACTTTGCTTTTCTCCCTTTTAAATACCATTCTGTTCGTCGCCGCCCACTGTTCAAGCTGGTCTAGATCTTTTTGAATCCTTTCCCTCTCTTCCCTAGTGTTAGCTAGCTCTCCTAACTTTGTGTCGTCTTCAATTTTGTGCAGTTTTCCCTAAATTCCCTCATCCAGATCATTTATAAAAATGTTGACTAACACTGGGCCCAGGACAGAGCCTTGTGGTACTGTATTTGCCTATTTCGCTGCTGCATCACACTGTTGACTCATGTTCAGTATATTTTCACTGTAATGATTCTCTTTCCATTATTAAAATATAACTTATTGGGGGCAATATGAAAACCAAAAATTAGTCGGACTAGAACTAAAAGACATAAATCGTACCATAGCACACCTGGGTGTGCAATAAGTAAGCGGCTAGTAGAGAAAGATCCCCATATAGCCTACAGACATACAGTGATTCCTAATGTCTGGGATGCAGGTCCGCAGAAAATAGAAGCAGCAAAAAAAGGAGAACCTTTCAAGGGCTGAACAAAGGAGTGAAACTAGTCACCATGCAGGTATTGCACTGGGGTTGGATAGCTCCTCTGACAGTATCCCCTAATATTATACTACCCTTTTTTTTGCTGTCCCTGGGTGAGTTCAAATTTTTTCCCCTATTTTCGCGCTCTAAAACGGGGGTGCGTACTATAGACAGGTGCGTCTAATAGAACGAAAAATACGGTAGCTCCCCTTTCTGAATAAATGCTAGATCTGAGCACTGGTTCTGTGCTAATTATCTAATGCTGTACTGGTAGTACGCTCATTCTAACTGAGAATAGTCTGGTGGTTGTAATAGCAGTTTCATCAGGAACCAAAGTTATAAAATAGAAATAAATTAGATAAGTTCTAAAGAGAAGAGCCTTGTATGCAGTGCTGCGTAGGATCAATAGAGCTAAAAAGGTAACTAGGTTTGGCCCAGGAACCATCAGATACAAAATGGTTTAGTCTAGTCCCCATTTATCCCACATCCTCCCAGTACCAAAAATAAAAAAATTTCAGCAGCATCACCAGCCTTGAAGGTAGGCTGGAGACGAATGACCAGGATGTTGCCAAGTCAGTTCTTAAAAGCCCTGGAGGTAGAGATAATCCTGCTTGAAGAAGACCCGTGTCCAGGTCGAAACGTTGTGGCTATTTCTATGGAGGAATAAAAGCGTTATTTTTCTATTGCACCTCTGTATGCCGGCTTGGACTTTACTTCTCACTAAGCATGGACCCTACCACACAAGCTCTTTAGAGGGGGATACAAAGCCTCCTCTAACAGTTACTCCTGATTAGCAGTTCCTATCACACAGTAATAATGAAGGAGGATGGTTCAGCCTCCTGACTATACTTGTGGGCTGCAGCTTAATAAGGTGAATACATAAAGTAATAATACCAGCAGACAGAGATGGTACTAACCATAGCTACTCATGTAATAGTGTGCTGATGCACCATGGGATTGATAGCTCAGAAGAGTGGAAGACACAGCAGGGACAAATCTCATCACCGAGATAATGCCTGGCAAACAGACGGGAGACTGCACTGCATGGAAGTAACTGCAATCTGCATGGGCCATATTCAGAGACGTGTAGAGCACAACAGAAGAGCAGATGAGGGCTACAGGGACGGGAAAAACTAGGATTAATATGGGGGCTACAGGGCTGGGAAACACTAGGATTAATATGGGGGCTACAGGGATGGGAAAAACCAGTATGATGGGGGCTACAGGGATGGGAAAAACTAGGAGTAATATGAGGGCTACAGGGCTGGGAAAAACTAGGATTATTATGGGGGCTACAGGGAGGGGAAAAACTAGGATTAATATGGGGGCTACAGGGATGGGAAAAACTAGGATTAATATGAGGGCTACAGGGCTGGGAAAAACTAGGATTAATATGAGGTCTACAGGGATGGGAAAAACTAGGATTAATATGGGGGCTACAGGGATGGGAAAAACTAGGATTAATATGGGGGCTACAGGGATGGAAAATACTAGGATTAACATGAGGGCTACAGGGATGGAAAATACTAGGATTAACATGAGGGCTACAGGGATGGGAAAAACTAGGATTAATATGGGGGCTACAGGGCTGGGAAAACTAGGATTAATATGGGGGCTACAGGGATGGGAAAAACTAGGATTAATATGGGGGCTACAGGGATGGGAAAAACTAGGATTAATATGAGGGCTACAGGGCTGGGAAAAACTAGGATTAATATGGGGGCTACAGGGCTGGGAAAAACTAGGATTAACATGAGGGCTACAGGGCTGGGAAAAACTAGGATTAACATGAGGGCTACAGGGATGGGAAAAACTAGGATTAATATGGGGGCTATGGGGATGGGAAAAACTAGGATTAATATGAGGGCTACAGGGATGGGAAAAACTAGGATTAATATGGGGGCTACAGGGAAGGGAAAAACTAGGATTAATATGGGGGCTACAGGGCTGGGAAAAACTAGGATTAATATGGGGGCTACGGGGATGGGAAAAACTAGGATTAATATGAGGGCTACAGGGATGGGAAACACTAGGATTAATATGGGGGCTACAGGGATGGGAAAAACTAGGATTAATATGGGGGCTACAGGGCTGGGAAAACTAGGATTAATATGGGGGCTACAGGGGTGGGAAAAACTAGGATTAATATGAGGGCTACAGGGATGGGAAAAACTAGGATTAATATGGGGGCTACAGGGCTGGGAAAACTAGGATTAATATGAGGGCTACAGGGATGGGAAAAACTAGGATTAATATGAGGGCTACAGGGATGGGAAAAACTAGGATTAATATGGGGGCTACAGGGATGGGAAAAACTAGGATTAATATGGGGGCTACAGGGATGGGAAAAACTAGGATTAATATGGGGGCTACAGGGGTGGGAAAAACTAGGATTAATATGAGGGCTACAGGGATGTGAAAAATTAGGATTAACATGAGGGCTACAGGGATGTGAAAAACTAGGATTAACATGAGGGCTACAGGGATGGGAAAAACTAGGATTAACATGAGGGCTACAGGGATGGGAAAAACTAGGATTAATATGGGGGCTACGGGGATGGGAAAAACTAGGATTAATATGAGGGCTACAGCGATGGGAAAAACTAGGATTAATATGAGGGCTACAGGGATGGGAAACACTAGAATTAATATAAGGGCTACAGGGATGGGAAAAAACTAGGATTAATATGGGGGCGACAGGGATGTGAAACACTAGGATTAATATGAGGGCTACAGGGCTGGGAAAAACTAGGATTAATATGGGGGCTACAGGGCTGGGAAAAACTAGGATTAATATGGGGGCTACAGGGATGGGAAAAACTAGGATTAATATGGGGGCTACAGGGCTGGGAGGAACTAGGATTAAGATGGGGGCTACAGGGATGGGAAAAACTAGGATTATTATGGGGGCTACAGGGATGGGAAAAACTAGGATTAATATGGGGGCTACAGGGCTGGGAAAAACTAGGATTAATATGGGGGCTACAGGGATGGGAAAAACGAGGATTAATATGGGGGCTACAGGGCTGGGAAAAACTAGGATTAATATGGGGGCTACAGGGGTGGGAAAAACTAGGATTAATATGGGGGCTACAGGGATGGGAAAAACTAGGATTAATATGGGGGCTACAGGGATGGGAAAAACTAGGATTAATATTACTGTTAATCCATTTCCAGGAGTCCATCATAGCAGTGCACATGGAGGTTCTCCCCTTGACCTTGTTGGGACAGGAAGAGGAGAGTTCAAGAGGCGACCTCCTACCACCATGCTCCAGTGGCTTCAACATTATCACAATGGGTATGTGGCCCAATCTTTTAATGTTGCTGAAATACAATGTACTGTTACATGCATAGTATAGAGTAGTTTACCAGGGTGGGTCAGTATGTGCTGTCATGATGGACTCATGGAAAAGGAATTAACGGTGAGATTAATCCATCCTGACAGCACACATGGAGGCAATACCAGATTATAATGGTAACATTACGGTGGGCCACGGCCTGGAAGACCTTCCGCCCAAAGGCCAAATCCCTACCAGAATGGAGAGCCAAGCGATACTGCTTAGAATATGTGTGGACACTAGACCACACTGCGGCTTTACAGGTTTGTTCTGTAGTGGCCTAACTGCGTTCCACCCTTGAGGAGACAAGAGCCCTTGTAGAGTGAGCCGTTATCCCCTCCGGTGGAGGCAGGCCTCTAGCTTTATCAACCTCCTGAATTGAGGCTTTGCTCCATCTAGCGATGCTATCCTTCGAAGCCGATTTACTCTAATTTAACCTTAAATTATAGGAATAAATTATCCGATTTTCTAAAGGTCTGTAAGACGTGTGAATAGGTTAGCACTGCACATCTGATGTCTAGGTTGTCCAAGCGTTGCTCCTGGTCATTTTTATAATCCTGACATGTTCTATGTGGAGCGTTGACACCACTTTGGGGAAAAAAGGAGGGACCCAGTGTCATGACTATCGTCAAGCACCTTTAAGTAGGGTCCTCTACAGGATAATGCCCATATCTCACCAACCCATCTGGCAGTCATAATTTCTACCAAAAAGCCTAATTTGATGGTTAGGGTTTTAAACTATAATGAATGTATGGGCTCTATGGGAGGCCTGCAGAGGCCGTCTAACACCAAAGAAAGATTCCAGCAGGGAACAGTTTCCTGACGAAGGGTTTGAGCCCATCTTCTCCCTGTACAAACCTGCATAAACTATATATTTTCTATCAGTCTGGTATCAAAAAGTGATTTAAGGGCCACAACCTGTACGAAGGGTTCTAGGGCCGAGCCCCTTATCTAGGCCTTCTTGTAGAAAATATAACATTTTTGTAAGGTCCAGATTACTCAGGTCTGGACTATTTGATCCGCACCAGCTACACAATCTCCTCAATACCCTAGAGTATATGGTGATGGTAGAGCTTTCAACTTTTTAAGAGAGTGTTTATTACCTTGGACGATAGTCCTTGGTTTTAAGAGAGTGTTTATTACCTTGGACGATAGTCCTTGGGCTCTTAAACTCTTCCGTTCAGCAGCCAAGCCATCAGCTTCATCCAGTGGATCTCCTGTCAGAACACTGGGCCCTGGGACAGAAGGTCCTGCCTGAGAGGCAGCAGAATTGGAGTCTGAATCGTCAGAGAGGACAACAACAAGAACCAGGGCCTTTTTGGCCACGCCGGGGCAATGAAGAAAACCCTGGTCCAGCAGTTCTGGATTTCTTGCACTGCTTAAGGGGAGGGGCATACGGTAAATCCATGTCCCATTCCAGGAAGAGTGCATCCTGTGCCAGGGGATTGTCCGCTGGGTTTAAAGAGAAGAACTTGCGACACTTTGAATTGGTCTTTGATGCAAAGAGGTCTATCTGGGATGACTCCACTGGGACGTCAGCAGATCGAATACTTCCCAATTCAGCGATCAGTCTCCTGGGTCTAATCTTTTCCAGCTCAGAAAGTCTGCTATGGTGTCCTGGGAGCCTCTTAGATGAAGGGCTGATAAGGACTTGACTTTGTCTTCCGCTCAGAACATCCTTCGCCATAGGCATTGAAGATGGGAGTGTCTGGTGCCGCCCTAATGCTACTGTTATGTTCTCGGACAATATTTTATGTGTTTTCCACATATTGTGTCTTCTGATTGTATCAATGTTTCGCAAACTGCTCTAGATGCTCTAAAATTTGAGGATTATGAGCAGACGCAAGACCACCAGGATCCCTGCAGTTTCCTATCTGCCACCTGCAATCCCCAACCACACCGACTAGCATCGGTATATATGGGGATAGGGACCACTGGACTCATTTTTAAGGTTACGGGGCGACACCCACCATTCTAGGGATTTTTTCAGTGGGGAGCACAATTTAAACTTTTTGTCTAACGACTATTTCTTTCTATCCCATATAGCCAGGATCTCCTGCTGGAGAGGCATAGAACTGCACCCAAGGGACCATTGGCAGACAGGCAAACATTTGACTGACAAGCTTCATCCCTTCTCTTATAGAGGCAAACACAGTCCTTACAATTACAATCAGCCCCTTGTAGGCGGCCATAATGCTGCTGTGGCCCCCGGTGAAGAAGAGTCTGACACAACTGCTCTATTGTCTCTGGTCAGCAGTCATCCTGCCATCTCCACCGTCCTCATTACACAAGTAGAAGACATAGAATAAGACTGAAGACAAGACCTCCCCCGGCCCCCATACACCTCATAGGGTATATCTTCATCTACCTGATGGTCCTGTGGTGGAAGAGGACGGGGACATCTCTCTGGGGGTCTCCTCTTACTCGATGGAACTGCCGGAAACACAGAAAGTGATGGAATGTATTCCTTACATATAGATAATTATAGACGATGTGTATTTATGTCTTTTACCAGCGGATGTCAGCGGCCGGTAGTCCTCCATCATGGCGTCCTTGTACAGATCCCGGTGTCCTCCTATATACTCCCACTCCTCCATGGAGAAATAGACGGTGACATCCTGACACCTTATAGGAACCTGACAACACAATA
The DNA here is from genome assembly GCF_035609145.1 of Eleutherodactylus coqui. Lineage (NCBI taxonomy): Eukaryota > Metazoa > Chordata > Amphibia > Anura > Eleutherodactylidae > Eleutherodactylus > Eleutherodactylus coqui. The sequence goes on from NC_089841.1 coordinate 3,968,145, forward strand.
TACAGTCATCACCCAGACCCTCCTGTTACTGTATAATGTCCCCCACATTCCCCGCAGCGTCACCTCTCCGGTCAGCAGCTCCGTCATCTTCTTGGTGAGCTCTAGAATCTTCTGTACATTGATGTTCTCATGTATCAGGGGGTGAGGTGGGGGCCCCATGAATGGGCTCAGTGGTCTTCCCCATCCATCACACACAGGGGCCCGACAGCCATCACTAGTGGTCTTAACTACTGTGTAATCCTGGATATGGGGACACATTAATAAGTATCACTACAGACATTTCCAGAGTCCTTCACCTCTCCAGTGACATCATCCGTTATCCCCATAGATAATAATGATTTAGTGTGACATCATCAGACTCTCTCTCCCCCTCCCCCCAGTGACATCATCAGACTCTCTCTCCCCCTCCCCCCAGTGACATCATCAGACTCTCTCTCCCCCCTCCCCCCAGTGACATCATCAGACACTCTCTCCCCCCTCCCCCCAGTGACATCATCAGACTCTCTCTCCCCCCTCCCCCCAGTGACATCATCAGACTCTCTCTCCCCCTCCCCCCAGTGACATCATCAGACTCTCTCTCCCCCCTCCCCCCAGTGACATCAGACTCTCTCCCCCCTCCCCCCAGTGACATCATCAGACTCTCTCTCCCCCCTCCCCCCAGTGACATCATCAGACTCTCTCTCCCCCCTCCCCCCAGTGACATCATCAGACTCACTCTCCCCCCTCCCCCCAGTGACATCATCAGACTCTCTCTCCCCCTCCCCCCAGTGACATCATCAGACTCTCTCTCCCCACTCCCCCCAGTGACATCATCAGACTCTCTCTCCCCACTCCCCCCAGTGACATCATCAGACTCTCTCTCCCCCTCCCCCCAGTGACATCATCAGACTCTCTCTCCCCCCTCCCCCAGTGACATCATCAGACTCTCTCTCCCCCTCCCCCCAGTGACATCATCAGACTCTCTCTCCCCTCCCCCCCAGTGACATCATCAGACTCTCTCTCCCCTCCCCCCCCAGTGACATCATCAGACTCTCTCTCCCCTCCCCCCCCAGTGACATCATCAGACTCTCTCTCCCCTCCCCCCCCAGTGACATCATCAGACTCTCTCTCCCCTCCCCCCCCAGTGACATCATCAGACTCTCTCTCCCCTCCCCCCCCCAGTGACATCATCAGACTCTCTCTCCCCTCCCCCCCAGTGACATCATCAGACTCTCTCTCCCCTCCCCCCCAGTGACATCATCAGACTCTCTCTCCCCTCCCCCCCAGTGACATCATCAGACTCTCTCTCCCCTCCCCCCCAGTGACATCATCAGACTCTCTCTCCCCTCCCCCCCCAGTGACATCATCAGACTCTCTCTCCCCTCCCCCCCCCAGTGACATCATCAGACTCTCTCTCCCCTCCCCCCCCCCAGTGACATCAGACTCTCTCTCCTCTCCCCCCCAGTGACATCAGACTCTCTCCCCCCCCCAATGACATCATCAGACTCTCTCTCCCCTCCCCCCCCAGTGACATCATCAGACTCTCTCTCCCCCCTCCCCCCAGTGACATCAGACTCTCTCCCCCCTCCCCCCAGTGACATCATCAGACTCTCTCTCCCCCTCCCCCCAGTGACATCATCAGACTCTCTCTCCCCCCTCCCCCAGTGACATCATCAGACTCTCTCTCCCCCTCCCCCCAGTGACATCATCAGACTCTCTCTCCCCTCCCCCCCAGTGACATCATCAGACTCTCTCTCCCCTCCCCCCCCAGTGACATCATCAGACTCTCTCTCCCCTCCCCCCCCAGTGACATCATCAGACTCTCTCTCCCCTCCCCCCCCAGTGACATCATCAGACTCTCTCTCCCCTCCCCCCCCAGTGACATCATCAGACTCTCTCTCCCCTCCCCCCCCCAGTGACATCATCAGACTCTCTCTCCCCTCCCCCCCAGTGACATCATCAGACTCTCTCTCCCCTCCCCCCCAGTGACATCATCAGACTCTCTCTCCCCTCCCCCCCAGTGACATCATCAGACTCTCTCTCCCCTCCCCCCCAGTGACATCATCAGACTCTCTCTCCCCTCCCCCCCCAGTGACATCATCAGACTCTCTCTCCCCTCCCCCCCCCAGTGACATCATCAGACTCTCTCTCCCCTCCCCCCCCCCAGTGACATCAGACTCTCTCTCCTCTCCCCCCCAGTGACATCAGACTCTCTCCCCCCCCCAGTGACATCATCAGACTCTCTCTCCCCTCCCCCCCCAGTGACATCATCAGACTCTCTCTCCCCCCCCCCCCAGTGACATCATCAGACTCTCTCTCCCCTCCCCCCCCCAGTGACATCATCAGACTCTCTCTCCCCCCCCCCCCAGTGACATCATCAGACTCTCTCTCCCCTCCCCCCCCAGTGACATCATCAGACTCTCTCTCCCCTCCCCCCCCAGTGACATCATCAGACTCTCTCCCCCCCCAGTGACATCATCAGACTCTCTCTCCCCTCCCCCCCCAGTGACGTCATCAGACTCTCTCTCCCCTCCCCCCCCAGTGACGTCATCAGACTCTCTCTCCCCTCCCCCCCCAGTGACGTCATCAGACTCTCTCTCCCCTCCCCCCCCAGTGACGTCATCAGACTCTCTCCCCTCCCCCCAGTGACGTCATCAGACTCTCTCTCCCCTCCCCCCCCAGTGACGTCATCAGACTCTCTCTCCCCTCCCCCCCCAGTGACGTCATCAGACTCTCTCCCCTCCCCCCCAGTGACGTCATCACTCTCTCCCCTCCCCCCAGTGACGTCATCAGACTCTCTCTCCCCTCCCCCCAGTGACGTCATCAGACTCTCTCTCCCCTCCCCCCAGTGACGTCATCAGACTCTCTCCCCTCCCCCCAGTGACGTCATCAGACTCTCTCCCCTCCCCCCAGTGACGTCATCAGACTCTCTTCCCTCCCCCCAGTGACGTCATCAGACTCTCTTCCCTCCCCCCAGTGACGTCATCAGACTCTCTCTCCCCTCCCCCCAGTGACGTCATCAGACTCTCTCCCCCCTCCCCCCAGTGACGTCATCAGACTCTCTCTCCCCTCCCCCCAGTGACGTCATCAGACTCTCTCCCCCCTCCCCCCAGTGACGTCATCAGACTCTCTCTCCCCTCCCCCCAGTGACGTCATCAGACTCTCTCTCCCCTCCCCCCAGTGACGTCATCAGACTCTCTCTCCCCTCCCCCCAGTGACGTCATCAGACTCTCTCTCCCCTCCCCCCAGTGACGTCATCAGACTCTCTCTCCCCTCCCCCCAGTGACGTCATCAGACTCTCTCTCCCCTCCCCCCAGTGACGTCATCAGACTCTCTCTCCCCTCCCCCCAGTGACGTCATCAGACTCTCTCTCCCCTCCCCCCAGTGACGTCATCAGACTCTCTCTCCCCTCCCCCCAGTGACATCATCAGACTCTCTCCCCTCCCCCCAGTGACGTCATCAGACTCTCTCCCCTCCCCCCAGTGACGTCATCAGACTCTCTCCCCTCCCCCCAGTGACGTCATCAGACTCTCTTACCTCCCCAGTAAGCTGGAAGAGTATCTCTAGGGTGAGATTTAATACACTTTCTCCCATCTTGTTTCTGTCCTTCTCTATCTCTGATGAATCAATCATGTAGGGACCTGAAGGGAAAGAATGTGAAACAATGGAAAAACACAAAAAACATCATAAACTTCCTGGAGATAATAAGAGGAAACATTTATAAGTGTTTTCCTATTACTTAAATTTGTTTCACAACCGCTGTGTCCTCCCTGGTTGCTGCTGACCAGATCATGTGACTGCGACAGCCAATCATTGGCTATTGATCTGTGGTGTGGTCAGTGATTGGCTGCTACAGTCACATTTTCTGGTCAGCAGCAACCAGGAAGTACAGAGCGGTTGTGAAGCAAGTCGTGGGGAAAACCCCTTTAAGGAGATATTAAAGGGAATGTGTTTTATGAAGCGCAAACTACAGGCAACACAAAATTCCAACAGGGTTCTCCTCACTCGAATCAGTTAGACTGATAGCCGACCCAGGCAGGGAGAAGTAGTCAGCGACCGCCCTGCTGACTCTTGTTATAGTGTTGTAGAGCCCAATCTAGAGGTCTGCAATGTCCGAGTGGGTTGGGATGTATGTAGGACATCGGGCAGCAGAATCCTCCTCACAGCTTCCCTTTAACCCCTCTGTTGTAGTAATAATACATGTATTCTATTCTACATATCTTTTCGTATGTTTCTCACTCCAGTTTATGCACACACACATCCTATATAGCTATATCCTCCTACTTAGTAAATAACAGCATCTAAATGGTTAACATATTGTACGCTGGAATGTACAAGATGCTTCCGTGACTCTCACACTCCCAGAGAGCTCTTGGACCCGCACCGATGATAAGGAAGCTGCTCATTCCCCCTCTTTTGGATTCCTCAAGCCAAGCAGTGATAGTAATGTTTTGTTTATAAGAGATCACACGTTTTAGTAGCAACACACACCTTAAAGCGTTATCACATGTTAAGGCCCATTCACACCAGCCTATGAGCACTAAAAAAGATTGCTAAAAGGCGATAGTTTTAGCGATAAACATTGCTTCTAAACGTGCGCCCATCCTGCACTGCCAGCTGATTGTTAAATTCAGTCCAACCTAAAAATCGTCATTCAGCCTCATCAGCAGTTCTCCACAGGGAGTGCTGACAACATTGTTTCCCCCTGGAGAACTTCTACTGCTTGGTCATTTGGCGTATATATGTACAGTGAGGTTATTAATAAACCAAACACAATGAAAGCAGGATGAAGTCAGCACTCCATCAATAGATGAGTGGAGTCAGTGGGACATAGGGGGGGTCCCACAGGGGGACATCCCACCAGCACCACCAGGGGGGGGGAGGGAAGAGCGACGAGGCGGAGGGGGGGGAGGGGGGGAGAGAGCGACGAGGCGGAGGGGGGGGGGAAAGCGACGAGGCGGAGGGGGGGGGGGGAAAGCGACGAGGCGGAGGGGGGGGGGAAGCGACGAGGCGGAGGGGGGGGGGGGGAAGCGACGAGGCGGAGGGGGGGGGGGGGAAGCGACGAGGCGGAGGGGGGGGGGGGAAAGCGACGAGGCGGAGGGGGGGGGGGGAAAGCGACGAGGCGGAGGGGGGGGGGAAAGCGACGAGGCGGAGGGGGGGGGGGAAAGCGACGAGGCGGAGGGGGGGGGAAAGCGACGAGGCGGAGGGGGGGGGAAAGCGACGAGGCGGAGGGGGGGGGGGAAAGCGACGAGGCGGAGGGGGGGGGAAGCGACGAGGCGGAGGGGGGGGGGAAGCGACGAGGCGGAGGGGGGGGGGAAGCGACGAGGCGGAGGGGGGGGGAAGCGACGAGGCGGAGGGGGGGGGGAGCGACGAGGCGGAGGGGGGGGGGAGCGACGAGGCGGAGGGGGGGGGAAGCGACGAAGCGGAGGGGTGGGGGGGAAAGCGACGAGGCGGAGGGGTGGGGGGGAAAGCGACGAGGCGGAGGGGGAAAGCGACGAGGCGGAGGGGGGGGGGAAAGCGACGAGGCGGAGGGGGGGGGGGAAAGCGACGAGGCGGAGGGGGGGAAAGCGACGAGGCGGAGGGGGGGAAAGCGACGAGGCGGAGGGGGGGAAAGCGACGAGGCGGAGGGGGGGAAAGCGACGAGGCGGAGGGGGGGAAAGCGACGAGGCGGAGGGGGGGAAAGCGACGAGGCGGAGGGGGGGAAGCGACGAGGCGGAGGGGGGGAAGCGACGAGGCGGAGGGGGGGGGGGGGGGAGCGACGAGGCGGAGGGGGGGGGGAAGCGACGAAGCGGAGGGTGGGGGGAAAGCGACGAGGCGGAGGGGTGGGGGGAAAGCGACGAGGCGGAGGGGTGGGGGGAAAGCGACAAGGCGGAGGGGTGGGGGGAAAGCGACGAGGCGGAGGGGTGGGGGGAAAGCGACGAGGCGGAGGGGGGGGGAAAGCGACGAGGCGGAGGGGGGGGGAAAGCGACGAGGCGGAGGGGGGGGGAAAGCGACGAGGCGGAGGGGGGGAAAGCGACGAGGCGGAGGGGGGGGAAAGCGACGAGGCGGAGGGGGGGAAAGCGACGAGGCGGAGGGGGGGAAAGCGACGAGGCGGAGGGGGGGGGAGCGACGAGGCGGAGGGGGGGGGGAGCGACGAGGCGGAGGGGGAAAGCGACGAGGCGGAGGGGGGGGGAAGCGACGAGGCGGAGGGGGGGGGAAAGCGACGAGGCGGAGGGGGGGAAAGCGACGAGGCGGAGGGGGGGAAAGCGACGAGGCGGAGGGGGGGAAAGCGACGAGGCGGAGGGGGGGAAAGCGACGAGGCGGAGGGGGGGAAAGCGACGAGGCGGAGGGGGGGAAAGCGACGAGGCGGAGGGGGGGGGAGCGACGAGGCGGAGGGGGGGGGGAGCGACGAGGCGGAGGGGGGGGGAGCGACGAGGCGGAGGGGGGAAAGCGACGAGGCGGAGGGGGGGGAGCGACGAGGCGGAGGGGGGGGGGGAGCGACGAGGCGGAGGGGGGGGGGAGCGACGAGGCGGAGGGGGGGGGAGCGACGAGGCGGAGGGGGGGAGCGACGAGGCGGAGGGGGGGGAGCGACGAGGCGGAGGGGGGGGGGAGCGACGAGGCAGAGGGGGGGGGGCGACGAGGCGGAGGGGGGGGAGCGACGAGGCGGAGGGGGGGGGAGCGACGAGTCGGAGGGGGGGGGAGCGACGAGGCGGAGGGGGGGGGAGCGACGAGGCGGAGGGGGGGGGGGGTGCGACGAGGCGGAGGGGGGGGGGGAGCGACGAGGCGGAGGGGGGGGGGGAGCGACGAGGCGGAGGGGGGGGGGGGAGCGACGCGGTGAACGGGGGGAGCGACGCGGTGAACGGGGGGAGCGACGCGGTGAACGGGGGGAGCGACGCGGTGAACGGGGGGAGCGACGCGGTGAACGGGGGGAGCGACGCGGTGAACGGGGGGAGCGACGCGGTGAACAGGGGGGAGCGACGCGGTGAACAGGGGGGAGCGACGCGGTGAACAGGGGGGAGCGACGAGGTGAACAGGGGGGAGCGACGAGGTGAACGGGGGGAGAGACGAGGTGAACGGGGGGGAGCGACGAGGTGAACGGGGGGGAGCGACGAGGTGAAGGGGGGGAGCGACGAGGTGAAGGGGGGGAGCGACGAGGTGAAGGGGGGGAGCGACGAGGTGAACGGGGGGGGGGGAGCGACGAGGTGAACGGGGGGGAGCGATCACCTTCACCCCTTTGCATTGGTATATTAAGCTTTTTTTTTTTTGAGGCCCTTTATTCCTCCTTTCCTTCACCTCCACGGCTTCTCTCCTCTCCCCTCTTTCAGCAGATCTCTCCTGTCATGGCATAAACTGTTAAAGTTTCTATTTAGAATAAATGTCTATTATTCTCATCCTAAAATAGGAACTCTACATAGTGAGTTATGAGACCGATCTTGAGTGTATAGCATAGATTGAAATGTTATGAAAACCTTGACTATCTGTTTCCTTGACCCAAACTGTCGACCACACGGACTGTTTTATCATCTAATGGTCAATAATCCTGCAGTAACGAACTTTACATGATAACACTTCCTGTATAAAGGCTGGTAATCTCTTTCAATAAACAGTCCTCTGTTCTCTCCAATGAGGATCCGTCTGCTGTAACATGGATTCTCTTACATTATTTCCAGAAACTAACTAGCATTTCCTCTTAATGGGCATTCCTCCATTACAATTTTGCACCTGACAGAGGTCTAAGATAGTTACCCGTGCGGTTTCGACAACACTTCTCCCGCTCCATTTCTCCACAGCTGTGGAGGCTTGGACAAGGGATTATTCCTCTGTCTCCTGCTCCAAGCTGGTGGCTGCCCGGCGAGAGGGAGAAGGGGGAGGGGAAGGGGAAGATCATTTCAGGAATGCCTCCTAGCACTGAGATGGTCACTGCTTTGCAGGAAATGTATACCAGGAGCCCTTTGGGACTTTCACACAGCCCCAACACCATCCATGGAGTTTGCCAGTAGTGTCAATCCCCCGATTCTGCAGCGGTAGAGCGAAAGCAGTAGCTTCGCCCCTGTGGGGGATCTCTGATTAACCCCCTGCTCCGGTCCACTCAGCTCCAGTGGGGCTCTTCCAAATGCCGGTACTCATTAATCAAGCCAGGGATGTTCAGGCCTAACAGGCCACTGCGGGTGTCCTCCGCGGAGTAGACCTTGAAAGGTCTCCAAATGTTCCCCCCAAGTCCGGCAAGGTGGATGAGGGTGTTAGAGAGCTGCCCTAAGCTGCAATTGCAAAGGATGGCACAGGATTTCCCAGGACAGAGCTCTCCTGATCACGTCCTGTCTCTTGGTGAGCTAGGCCACACCCCCATACAGACAACATTATAAAATAGTTCATTAACAATTATTTTAATAAGAATTTTTTTTAAACTTCGTTTTAGTCAAAATATTGCATAGTTAATACAAGGAACATAACGCTACCTAATCTGTGCAGTAGTTCTCTTTCATATGTGAGGAACAGAAGAGAAGAGGTTTCCTCACTCTTTTTATACTAACATAATGGAACGGTCTGTTAACATATATTGCAATAAACAGGTCAACATATTGGCTCCGGTGTTTTATCTCTTCGGACTGTTGTAGAACGGCTTCAGTTCATCAGTCTGTTGTGTTTGCTAAGAGTTAAGCCAAAGTTCCCATATTTGTTTAGACATCCCCTGTGTTGGTGTATCACTTTTTTGTAAGGGATCACTGCATCTACCAATCTCATCCAAACCGAGACCGAGGGCGGCTCCACTGCCATCCACTTCATGGCCAGAAAGACCTCCCTAAGGAAGATCCGAGTGTAGTGAAGCCACAATTCCCCGTCCATTAAACCCAACAGTGCTATCCTCGGGGCCAAAATAAGGGGAAGGGGTAGAAGTCAAGACAGAAAGGTACAAATGTCCGCCCAGAATTCTAGAATAGAACATTCCTATATTAAAGGTCAGAATCCTGCATTTAGCTGGTGAACCCTATGGCACAAAAGTGTGGCTCTTGCCTATTTTATGCAATCTGAGCGGCATTAAATAGGACTAATGGACAATCTCCTGCTGCATCTGCTCGTTGTTAATAGCTGAGGATACTGTTAGGTGTGAGTCCATCACATCCGGCCAGGCGATAGCGATAGCGTGGGGATGTGGGTTTCCAGTTGTCATAAACTGTTGAAGGGTTATGGCTAATTTGGGCTGACAGTAGGTGTGTACAATATGGAAATTAGGCCTCTAGGTCCTTGATATTTTAACATACCTATGGTGGGGTAGTTAGAAATTTCGGTTAGGGCGGGGAGGAATTGAGAGTTTAGTTCATGGGGTAATTGGAAGTACCTGAGCAGCTGGAGTTGGGGTGCCTGTAACTTTTCACGCTGTTGGGTGAATGGCATGAGCACATTGCTTCCATATAAAGTCTTCCAGTGTGTTTACACCCAGCGTGGTCCAGTACCTGCTGTCCGGTACGAGTGTTAAGGAGGGTAAAGCAGGGTTGTGCCATAACTGGAGATCTGATACCATGGCAGCAAAATGTTGGATGTTCTTAGTGATGCACCAAATCGATAAGGCTAGTTTGTGTAGTGCTCGTAAAGAGGACTTCGCTAATTCCGGGTGTTCCAAGAAGTTGAACAAGTCCTTCCCCCCCCAGCCAGGTAATTGTCCTCGAGAGGCAACTGTTCTCTAATAAACCAGGATTTCATATTTCTCAACCGGCCCACTGATAAAGCCATTCCAGCTTGGTCCTTGGGTTTCTGTAGAGTAGTTCCAATTTGGAGCGAGAAAAGCCCCAGGTAAGTACAGTGATAAGGGAGTTCAAGGTTTGAAAAAAAATAAGCGGGACCTTGACTGGCTTATGTTGCACAAGACATAAGCATTTAGGCTGAATGACCATTTTCATCAAATTATTACGACCCGCCACTGAAAGGGGTAACCTAATCCATAATTTGAGTTTCTTTTTAACTAGTTCCTTTAGTGGGTAAATGGTCTCATCCATTGTCCCTTCATGGCCACATACCATAGTGATTCCAAGATACCTTAACCCTTTGCAATCCAATTTTGGATTCAGGTTTTCCTAGGGGGCTCTCTCTTTCCGCCATTATACAATGGCGCCACCTGCTGGCTAGAGCCAGTACTGCGGTATTGGACATGCTGGAGAGGCCCCCAACAACAGAGCGGCCAGTAATATACAGTAAGAATACCCTGCCGGACGTCTTCCGACATCGCAAGCTGTACAGCCTTCAATCAGAATGGCTTTATAGCAGAAAAGGTGGCAGCATATAGTGATGCACAAAAAAAACTCCTTGTCTAAAGGAACACTATATGCTGCCACCTTTTCTGCTATACGTGTTTCCCCAAGGGGCTTATGTCCATAGCCCTCTTGGTGGCTCTGCATCTATCTAACTAGATTTTTTTCGCTACAGAGAACTAAGATTCTCCTCTATTTAAAAATACTATTTTTCTCTAATTTGCCTCCCCCCCTAGTATTTTACTCTGGTGGGGTAGAGTGAGTGCCGTGGTCTTTTGCTTACTAATCAGAATGTCTTTAGACGTCAGACAGTGGATTGGAAAGGGTTAATTTGGATCCTACCGGCAGGCCACACTAGGAGACACGAGGGTCAACAAGTGGGTCCCCAGCGGTATATATGATTGCAGATTTTGGCCAGTTAATGTACAATCCCGAGAATTGATACAATGTATTTAAGAGCTTGAGGAAAGGGGTTTTCTGGGTCTGGAAGAAACAGGATCATCTGCATAGAGACCTACCACAGTGTCTTGCACCTCCCCTTAAACATCCGTGACCTCCGAAGTAGATCGCAGTCATATAGCTAGTGGCTTCATCGTCATGGCAAGTAGAGCAGGGGTAGGGGCAGCCTTGGCTGGTGCCTCGTGCCAGGGGACAGTTAGATGACAGAATACCATTCAGTGTCTCATTAGTGGTTGGGGATTTGTATAGGATAGGATCCATTTCATAAGTTGTTGGCCAAATCCAAAGCCCTGCAGGCAGGCTTCTGAGAAGCTCGAAGACTTCCTACTATCCAGTGACACCAACACCCAGGGCATATTATACTTTCTAGCCAGTGGGATGGTTCTTGTACTCTACAGATGTTTATGTCTGAGAAATCCACTACTATAAAGTCCATCTGATCCTCATGGATGATGGAAAGTACAGCTTGGTTTAACCTAATAGCTAAGATTTTGGTTAAGATTTTATAGTCAAAGTTGAGTAACGATATTGGACAATAGGAATCCCGTAAGGTAAGCATACCCCATCGCAAAGTGTGGGGAGTGGCCTCATCATGCATTTCAAGGAAAGAAGATAATTGATCCGGGATATGGTCATCCAGGCCTATTAGCTTCAACCAAAAGAAGTGTAGTTTACAAGTTGGAGCTATATTCCAGCCAGGGAATTGTAGACTTCGTATCACCGGGAAGTGAGAAAAAAAAAATCAACAAGAGGGTGAAGAAGGTATTATTTACTATAGGACATCAGCTCGGAGCCACTCCAGGGCCTTGGCCGGTCAATGCAAACATACTGTCTTACCTTCAGCCACAATCCTTAGGTGTGAAGGATATGCCATGGAGTATGGAACGTTCCTGGATTTAAACTCCCTCTTGACCTCCACAAACGTAGTGCTTTGCTTCTGGAGCGCAGCTGAGAAATTGGGAAATACTGAGACCGTGACACTGTTATATTGAATAGGACTTTTCATATGAGCTTGATGTGAAGTGGTATTCCGATCATGGCAGTTAGGGAGCCTGGCCAGCAGAGGGCGTGAAGGAGCCCCGGGCATGGGTGGTTTTACAGGGACCCGGTGAGCCTGTTCCACTGTAAACAAAGGAGAAGGCATCGTCATCCAGTGTGGATTGGAGCCATTGTTCTAGGAACGTCTCGGGGTGCAAACCTTCTGCTTTCTCTGGGAGGCCCATAATACGCTTATTATTACGCCGCAATTTTTACCGTCATGTGACTTTATTTGGCATGTTTCAGCGTTTTTGTTTGCAGTGTGAACTGTGGCAGAAAGAGGGTTCAGATTGTCCTCAGCCATGGAGATAAGATCCTCCATCTCGGTGATTCGCCCCCTCATATTTTGCACATCTTGTCTAAGCAGGTTGACGTCTATCTCGCTTTCCTCCATCTTCCCTGCTAATGAGGTTCTGCAGGTATTTATAGCCTCTAGTAAGTGGCGTTGGGTCGGCACAAGTCCGGCTCCACCTCATCCTCCGTGTGTGTTGTCTGCGCGGCTCGCGTCTAACGTGTGGTGAGATCAGGAGTGTCCGTGCGAGCAAAGTCTTTTACCTTTCAGCTACTGATGGATTTTTGGTGCTGGTGCTCAAAACAAGGGTTCTGTGCAGCGCCTCCCTGATGGAACTGGAGGCTGTGGGGTAATGTTCTGTTTTCCCTGCTATCAGCGCCTCTATCTGCCTGTTCACGGAGCCGTGGTACCAGGGGAGATCGCTGAGCGCCTATAGCACGGAGGCCGGTTGGAGCTCACCGCTTGTCCCGGTCACCACCTCCAGCGCTGACGACACCTCTAGGAGTCAGAAGCATGCCACCTGCCTCCTCACGATCCCAACGGAAGCCTGGTGCAGCGCTTCAATGCACCCAGGCCTCACTAGACCGCAGCACTGTCACCACATTAGGACTGTGGACCCTTCAGAGCGGTTACAGTGGGTTCCCTAGCCATTGCAGGTCTGTGCAGGATTCTGGGGTATCTCATGGGAGCTCCCCCTATGTGCGTTCGGCCATAGCAGTAGTTAGCCCCGCCCCCAATTTAATAAGAGCCCCTCCCACCAGCAATTAATAATATTGAGCAACTTTAAATGTGGCTTAGGTTCTTCAGTCACAGCAAATAATAATGTTGGGAAATCACTAAATGTTCCAGTAAGACACAACTATTAATATGTTCTAAAGAGCAAGATACAAGCACAAAAGGAGGGGAACAAGAACTCTCTAGTAGACACCCCTAGTGCGTCCCAGTACTACCCAGTAGAACTGGAGCACCTACCCCACAAAGAGCAAACACGGCTACTTCCTGCCCCTAGTGTAGTAGTAATATATTAGTACTGGGAATTATTAGGAAATTATAGCACTAGTGTTTCTGGTGGTGCAATGCACCACACAGCTCTGCTACATGGTACATCCATTATGACCCCCCCACACATCACACACAGTTCTACTACATCCATCCTGTTTCCCACAGTGATGTCACCGCAGGTCCTTCAGCCCACCTGATCTTTGTGGTATGGTAGGTTGGTGTCTTCTGTCAGTACTGCAGAGTTGTGTCCGAGATAGGCTTAGTTGAATCCCCATTTTGTTATTTTTGTCCTCCCCTTTTCAAGAGCCCTAACTGTGGTGTTCTTCTGTCGGCCAGGCTCTATGTTTTATATATGTTGTAGGACCTTCAATGAGGTCACCAGGGGGCGGAGCATGAGAAGCACTCACATACATATGCACTGAAAAGCGGTCGTTAGTAGTTTGACAGTATGTACGGCTCATTGAGAGTGAGTTGGGAAGGGGGTGGGGGCAGAAAGACAATCAGGCCACCCTAAGCACAAACCATATATGTTATAGGCCCAAGGCACCTCTCCAGCCCTGCACCCCCTGTACTGTAGCAGAAGGGCTGGTGGTGATAGTTTGGGAGGCTTCGGGGGTTGCATGGGCCGAGGCACCTCTCCAGCCATGCATACCCCTGCTACTATAGCAGAAGGGCTGCTGGTGGTAGTTTGGGGGGGGGTCAGGGGTAGCATGGGCCAAGGCACCTCTCCAGCCTCTGCAGCCCACTGCTTCTGTAGCCACATTGTCTTGCTACTGTTTTATGCAGTATCCGCTCGCCATGCAGTCGCTGACTAGTGTCACTGTACCACAGGGATGCTTACATATCAGCAATTAGTAAATGTGTATTGCTGATATGTAGGACTTCTGATTACACATTGACTTTAATCTACAATCCTGTAGTGAGCGGCTCCACTAATGCAACTAGCATGGTTTTCTGCCCGGCTGCCACCCCACTTCCTCCCTTGAAGCGTCAAGGGGCACATGCCCCACTTCCACCTGCTACAAACCTGCAAAATACATTACCTGGTGATGTCAGCGGCCGGTGGTCCTCCATCATGACGTCCTTGTACAGATCCCGGTGTCCTCCTACATACTCCCATTCCTTCATGGAGAAATAGACGGTGACATCCTGACACCTCAAAGGAACCTGACAACACAACATACAGTCATCACCCAGAAGCCTCCAGTGCTGTTACTGTATAATGTCCCAGCATTCCCTGCACCGTCACCTCTCCAGTCAGCAGCTCAACCATCTTGTTGGTGAGCTCTAGAATTTTCTGTACATTGCGGTCTTCATTTATCAGGGGGGCAAGTGGGGGCCCCGTAATTGGGCTATTGGGTCTTCTCCATCCATCACACACAGGGGCCCGACAGCCATCACTAGAGGTCTTCTTCACTACTGTGTAATCCTGGATATGGGGAGACATTAATAAATATCATTACAGACATCAGACTCTCTCCCCTCCCCCCAGTGACAGCATCAGACTCTCTCCCCTCCCCCCAGTGACAGCATCAGACTCTCTCCCCTCCCCCCAGTGACAGCATCAGACTCTCTCCCCTCCCCCCAGTGACAGCATCAGACTCTCTCCCCTCCCCCCAGTGACCGCATCAGACTCTCTCCCCTCCCCCCAGTGACCGCATCAGACTCTCTCCCCTCCCCCCAGTGACCGCATCAGACTCTCTCCCCTCCCCCCAGTGACAGCATCAGACTCTCTCCCCTCCCCCCAGTGACAGCATCAGACTCTCTCCCCTCCCCCCAGTGACAGCATCAGACTCTCCCCTCCCCCCAGTGACAGCATCAGACTCTCTCCCCTCCCCCCAGTGACAGCATCAGACTCTCTCCCCTCCCCCCAGTGACAGCATCACTCTCCCCTCCCCCGTGACATCATCAGACTCTCTCCCCTCCCCCGTGACATCATCAGACTCTCTCCCCTCCCCAGTGACATCATCAGACTCTCTCCCCTCCCCCCAGTGACAGCATCAGACTCTCTCCCCTCCCCCCAGTGACAGCATCAGACTCTCTCCCCTCCCCCCAGTGACAGCATCAGACTCTCTCCCCTCCCCCCAGTGACAGCATCAGACTCTCTCCCCTCCCCCGTGACATCATCAGACTCTCTCCCCTCCCCAGTGACATCATCAGACTCTCTCCCCTCCCCCGTGACATCATCAGACTCTCTCCCCTCCCCAGTGACATCATCAGACTCTCTCCCCTCCCCCCAGTGACAGCATCAGACTCTCTCCCCTCCCCCGTGACATCATCAGACTCTCTCCCCTCCCCAGTGACATCATCAGACTCTCTCCCCTCCCCAGTGACATCATCAGACTCTCTCCCCTCCCCCCAGTGACAGCATCAGACTCTCTCCCCTCCCCCCAGTGACAGCATCAGACTCTCTCCCCTCCCCCGTGACATCATCAGACTCTCTCCCCTCCCCAGTGACATCATCAGACTCTCTCCCCTCCCCCGTGACATCATCAGACTCTCTCCCCTCCCCAGTGACATCATCAGACTCTCTCCCCTCCCCCGTGACATCATCAGACTCTCTCCCCTCCCCAGTGACATCATCAGACTCTCTCCCCTCCCCCGTGACATCATCAGACTCTCTCCCCTCCCCAGTGACATCATCAGACTCTCTCCCCTCCCCCCAGTGACAGCATCAGACTCTCTCCCCTCCCCAGTGACAGCATCAGACTCTCTCCCCTCCCCAGTGACAGCATCAGACTCTCTCCCCTCCCCAGTGACAGCATCAGACTCTCTCCCCTCCCCAGTGACATCATCAGACTCTCTCCCCTTCTCCCCTCCCCAGTGACATCATCAGACTCTCTCCCCTCCACAGTGACATCATCAGACTCTCTCCCCTCCACAGTGACATCATCAGACTCTCTCCCCTCCACAGTGACATCATCAGACTCTCTCCCCTCCACAGTGACATCATCAGACTCTCTCCCCTCTACAGTGACATCATCAGACTCTCTCCCCTCTACAGTGACATCATCAGACTCTCTCCCCTCCCCAGTGACATCATCAGACTCTCACCTCCCCAGTTAGCTGGAAGAGTATCTCTAGGGTGAGATTTAATAGACTTTCTCCCATCTTGTTTCTGTCCTTGTCCATCTTTGATGAATCAATCATGTAGGGACCTGAAGCGAAAAATCAATCAAAAAAACAGATATAAAGCTAAATACCTACAGTAATAACGCATTTTTAACAAAATTTAGTTCAGATCATAATAACATAAAAAGGATTATACAAAAAAACTGGACAATTCTAAAAAATGATCCCTATCTTGGCAAAACATTAGAAAAAAATCCAAGAATTATTTTTAGAAAAAACAGAACGATCGGTAACAGTCTGGGCCAATCAAATCCATTAAATAAAAAAGTAATCCATTTAAAGAGAAGAATAAAACAACACCGGGAGGTTAGAGCTGTAACAGCAGGAGATGTAAATGTTACACAGGAGCCACAAACACAATGGTGCGCAAAAAGGGAGGAAAAGGGAAAGAAAAGTACAAACGCGATCTACTTATTAGAATGGCCGTGCGGCTTCAGATGTCGGGAGAACAACCAACAGCCTGAATATTAGGATCCATCATCATCCGTACAATACAAAAAGGGCTACGAAAAACACAGTATAGCAAAACACAAGAAAAACACAAGAAAAACAGAGAAAAACAAAAATTAATTCCTTTAGAAACCGTAAAACAAAACTCAATAATGAAACAGACGAAAGAGAAGTCCTGGATCCACGGTCAGAAGGACTAAGAGAAGTCCTGGATCCACGGTCAGAAGGACTAAGAGAGGTCCTGGATCCACGGTCAGAAGGACTAAGAGAAGTCCTGGATCCACGGTCAGAAGGACTAAGAGAAGTCCTGGATCCACGGTCAGAAGGACTAAGAGAAGTCCTGGATCCACGGTCAGAAGGACTAAGAGAAGTCCTGGATCCACGGTCAGAAGGACTAAGAGAAGTCCTGGATCCACGGTCAGAAGGACTAAGAGAAGTCCTGGATCCACGGTCAGAAGGACTAAGAGAAGTCCTGGATCCACGGTCAGAAGGACTAAGAGAAGTCCTGGATCCACGGTCAGAAGGACTAAGAGAAGTCCTGGATCCACGGTCAGAAGGACTAAGAAGTCCTGGATCCACGGTCAGAAGGACTAAGAGAAGTCCTGGATCCACGGTCAGAAGGACTAAGAAGTCCTGGATCCACGGTCAGAAGGACTAAGAGAAGTCCTGGATCCACGGTCAGAAGGACTAAGAGAAGTCCTGGATCCACGGTCAGAAGGACTAAGAGAAGTCCTGGATCCACGGTCAGAAGGACTAAGAGAAGTCCTGGATCCACGGTCAGAAGGACTAAGAGAAGTCCTGGATCCACGGTCAGAAGGACTAAGAGAAGTCCTGGATCCACGGTCAGAAGGACTAAGAGAAGTCCTGGATCCACGGTCAGAAGGACTAAGAGAAGTCCTGGATCCACGGTCAGAAGGACTAAGAAGTCCTGGATCCACGGTCAGAAGGACTAAGAGAAGTCCTGGATCCACGGTCAGAAGGACTAAGAAGTCCTGGATCCACGGTCAGAAGGACTAAGAGAAGTCCTGGATCCACGGTCAGAAGGACTAAGAGAAGTCCTGGATCCACGGTCAGAAGGACTAAGAGAGGTCCTGGATCCACGGTCAGAAGGACTAAGAGAGGTCCTGGATCCACGGTCAGAAGGACTAAGAAGTCCTGGATCCACGGTCAGAAGGACTAAGAGAGGTCCTGGATCCACGGTCAGAAGGACTAAGAAGTCCTGGATCCACGGTCAGAAGGACTAAGAGAAGTCCTGGATCCACGGTCAGAAGGACTAAATGAGGTGCTGTAGGGAGGTTAATAACACAGATATTAGTAATCATTTATAATACATTTTATAGATCATAATGAACAAATAGCAATTTATTAAATAGATTTTATGTCATAAACCTAGATTTGGATTATAATAACCCAATATATATATATGAATGAGCAGAGGAAACCACAGACACCAGAACAATAAAGCTGAATGAAAAAAAACTGGAGCGCAAAGCATTCTGAGAGAGCTGTGTGTCTGACAGGTGATGCACGCCCCCAGGTGATCAGGTAGAGCGCCCCACATGGTGACACTCCACACTGCATAAGGCAGGATACATTGTGATGTCTGTATCAGCGTGATATACACTCGTCATGTCCGGAACGCCTTGCTTTATAGATAACGATGAGTTCTGCTGCGGCGCCGGATGGTTCTTATTCTACCTGTATACTGCTCCCCGGACGCCCAGAACCAAGGAGACCTGGAGAAGCAAGAAACTCACCGAAGGCAAGAGTGGAGGACAGGTACAGAGGGGTTAACCGCTTCACCACCGGATTAACCCTTCGGGCACCGGGTAACTCCACTTCCAACTTCGCTAAAAAGCATCTTTTCTTTTAAATTTCAAGAGAGGCACATTTTAAACTACACTTTCTGGTGTACAGAGTCATTGTGCTGATCCAGGATTGGTCGGTCCCAGGATACGGTGAGTCACATGTTATTAAGGATCAAAAGGGAAAGAATTAGGAGAAGGCAGATAATGTTACCAGTAAATGAGAGGCTCATCCAATCAGAATGTACAACCGGTCTGTGAGGGGGGGGGGGGGGGGGGGGGGGGGGATGATACAAGGTTGTATATGAACACCCATAACTGCTAACCTTTTACTAAGAGGGTAGATATAACAGAATATACATATATACACACACATCTGCTTAAGATATAAGACAAGATAATAAATGATATATAGCATACAAATATCATTACTACAACACTACTAAACTGCTGGAACCGACAGACGGAACACGCACCAAACTGGAACGGCACGGACAGACCCCACTGATGGATGCAGCACCTGCCAAACTGAAACGGCACCAGACAGACCCCACTGACGGACGCAGCACGTGCCAAACTGGAACGGCACCAGACAGACCCCACTGACGGACGCAGGACGTGCCAAACTGGAACGGCACCAGACAGACCCCACTGACGGAGTGTAAGGAGAATTTATGTGTTTATCAAAGAGAAGACGATCCCAGATCCCGTGCAGAAGTCTGGATCCAGGAGAAATACAAATCATACCAGCCTGTGCGGTATCAGATGATTTCTAATTTATTCTAAGGTGGCCAAAATTATATACCCTAAATGACATCACAGCAAAAGTATATACCTCCAAGATTAATAAGAATACATGATAGGCTAAAACAAAAAATGATTACCATAAGTTACACCTCCTAAGGTGTATCTATTACATACAATAAAACCGTTATGAACTAGGAGAAAGGAATGCAAGGGAGGGGGTCTGTTACTCTATCCTGTTTCCTGTATACACTATCTATAAACAGGCATACATGCGTGGTCATTAAACTGTCTTATATTTTATCTGTCTACCTCAGAAGACATGCAGGCCTATAGAAGGGTTTCATTTAACCCCTTCACTACTTATACTTGTACCATGCTATATATTCCTAGTCTACAATGCAATATAGAATAATTAACTGATACATTGATCTACAATTTTCTTAACATTCCCCACTTGAGATCAATACATCAACACAGTATATATGTGTATTTACTATTATAATGTCTCTACCACAGACCCCCTGGCTTATTCAGGCCCGAAGCTTTATTACCAGGACGCCTGGGTTCACACTTCAAGACTAAGTATTATATTGATGCATATATATATATATATATATATATATATATATATATATATATATATGAAGTCATTCCACCAATTGTACCTAAAATTAGGCCCGCCCCCAAGAGAAGCTTGGCCTTGATTTATTATGAGATTGATGCTCCTTTCTTCATATATAAATGATTGTCCATCATGATATAAAATCTTACTTATTGAAGTGTCAGTCAGTTATTAGAGCGATCCTCCGGTACAATCAGAGCGCACTGGAATCAAAGTGTCACACTTCAGAATCATCAAAGTAAAATAGTGCTTCCTTCATAGAACTTTTACCCATCACTTGTCAGACAGAGGCGGCCCCCTGACCCAGTAAGCCATCTTGTTCTGCGTCATCTTGTATATTTTGGAACATAGTTTTGGTGATAGAAGTGTCAATAAGGTTTTGCAACAGTCCTCGGATACACGGAATACAGCAGCAACCGCAGAGTACTAGAATGGAGGCACATACTGACATAGAGACTAGTGTGGAGTATATGACTTGTGACCGCTGTGTCACAGACTAGTGTGGAGTATATGACTTGTCACCGTTGTGTCACAGACTAGTGTGGAGTATATGACTTGTGACCGTTGTGTCACAGACTAGTGTGGAGTATATGACTTGTGACCGTTGTGTCACAGACTAGTGTGGAGTATATGACTTGTGACCGTTGTGTCACAGACTAGTGTGGAGTATATGACTTGTGACCAGTGTCCGAACAAGCTTACAACCAGTCCCTGAATGGATCGTCTATGCCAGAGTTATCAGCTAGGTCATTTTATTATGCATTTAACCCTTCCAGTGCTCAGGTATCATCTGGTGCCGTGTTATTAGGAATGATAGTACAACAATGTCCTCCAATCATTTTACAAACTCTGCTAGTAACATAACAAGAGCCATTCTATGTTGCCATGCAATGAGTGTAAGGTGTGTCCTAGTTGTTCCTCTAGGTCCCTGATTGCATCTCTTGTATAATTAAAGGGGTTGTCCCGCGGCAGCAAGTGGGTCTATACACTTCTGTATGGCCATATTAATGCACTTTGTAATGTACATTGTGCATTAATTATGAGCCATACAGAAGTTATCAAAAGTTATTCACTTACCTGCTCCGTTGCTGGCGTCCTCGTCTCCATGGTTGCCGTCTAATTTTCGCCGTCTAATGGCCAAATTAGACGCGCTTGCGCAGTCCGGGTCTTCTGCTTTTCTCAATGGGGCTCCGTGTAGCTCCGCCCCATCAAGTGCCGATTCCAGCCAATCAGGAGGCTGGAATCGGCAATGGACTGCACAGAAGCCCTGCGGTCCACCGAGGAAGAAGATCCCCGCGGCCATCTTCACCGGGTAAGTAAGAAGTCACCGGAGCGCGCGGATTAAGGTAAGCGCCCTCCGGTGTTCTCTTTTAACCCCTGCATCGGGGTTGTCTTGCGCCGAACGGGGGGGGTGTTGAAAAAAAGAAAAAAAACCCGTTTCGGCGCAGGACAACCCCTTTAACAAATTTCTGTTGGTTATAGTATGTGTAATTAATCCAGTCTACATCTTCATTCACTGTTACCCACCATACAAGAAGAGACTCAAACCCCCTGCAGCCATCCGATTTCTCGCCCCATACTCGTCCGGTACCCCCCTTGGGACCCCGATGGGTCAGAGGAACCTTTGGGAGAGGTGTTCCTAGTTCTCCAGACACGGCCCTTGCTGTTGCCCTCGGAGGTCATGAGGTACATAGGCATTATCAGTTGTACCAAGCACAATCCCGTTAGGGGCCGTACCTGGCACCTGTTCTAAGCCCGGTCACCACACAACCATCACACGTCTGTGCGTGCTCTCTGTAGCTCAGGCCATATCCCAGAGACAGCGTGCCCTTACGGTTCTCCTCTCCGCACAGCATCCCTCAGGCAGTCTCCCGTAGTCTGCCTTGGTCCCATTACCAGGTAGCGCGAAGCAAGTATAACCCCAGGATCAGAGGCAGCAGCAGGTATTTGGTCCCCGCTCACAGGTGGAAACAGCAAACTCAATGTATAACATGGATCACTTATCTGTGGGGGGTAGGTACAGTTAAAAAGCTTAATCACACATTTTATGTTCATCACAGCGTGAGGACTTGTCATTAACTTTTATCTATCGTGGGGTCAAGTCTTTCTATCTCATATAATTATTATTAACATTCTCTATACACAATATTTACTGCATAACATTAAGATTCACACAACTACTACTGCTCCAATCATCTGCAGTCGCTTGGTCCTCCAACGTTAACAACCCCCCTCAGGAATTTCTCTTATCAGGGAGAGGTGATGGAGTAAGATAAACAAAGCTTTAGCTGTGTCTGCCTCCTACAGATAACTGCAGCATCCTTGTGCTATCCTTCCCGTAATAGGGACACTCAGCTCTCACATTATCAACAACTTCATTATTATTATATCTTACATGACATTATCACATTGAAAACACCATTTAACAATCAAAATCACTGCAAACCAATCACAGAACTGACATGTACAAATAACGGCAAGAATGGACGTTCCCTATTCACACAGGTTTATACTAAACTTCATTCCTGATCATCTTCATTACAGGTCTATTCATATCAAGCAAGCAGAGCATTGCTAGTCAGTCACACTCCCCCTCCCTTCTTCTCACGGAACTCTAAAGCTGAAAGGTGGGGGTGAGGGTGAAACAAGCATTCCAATGTAACAGATGATTTAACCATTTGTGAGCTGACGTCACCACACAGAGGACAGTGATGGAGGGTTCTGACTATTCCTGTACAATTCAGAGGAGGCACTAATCACTGGTGTTGTGTACTACAAGTGCAAGCATTGGGATGCCAGGTAGAAGGTACAGCTATGGGATGTAAGGAGCCAAGATGGCGCCTGGGCGGCGGCTGAAGGTCTTACAGCAGGTACTAAAATGGCTGCAGGCCATGACTAGCACTAAGATGGCCGCCAGGGACGTGGCCTGACTAGGAGTACAATCAAGCCAGCCAAGCATCTAGCCACACCTTATACCTTCGTGTGCAATGCCAACAAGTCCCTCATCTGACACACATCTATAATAATCTTTGTGTATAGCGCCAACATATCCCGCAGCGCTTACATAGACAGGGGGGGATACAGAAAGACAAAAAATACAAACATTACAGAACCGCGGTTACATAGTAATCAGCTGATGGAGACAGTAGGGGTGAGGGTCCAAGGAGCTTACATACTACAAATAATGGGGTGATACAGAAGGTAAAGCGGCTGGAGATGTGCACTGTATGGCGGGGTGGAGATGTGCGCGGTATGGTGGGGTGGAGATGTGCACTGTATGGTGGGGTGGAGGTGTGCACGGTATGGTGGGGTGGAGATGTGCACGGTATGGTGGGGTGGAGATGTGCATGGTGGGGTGGAGATGTGCACAGTATGGTGGGGTGGAGATGTGCACGGTATGGGGGGGTGGAGATGTGCATGGTATGGTGGGGTGGAGATGTGCACGGTATGGCGAGGTGGAGATGTGCACGGTATGGGGGGGTGGAGATGTGCACGGTACGGCGGGGTGGAGATGTGCACGGTACGGCGGGGTGGAGATGTGCACGGTATGGGGGGGTGGAGATGTGAGATGTGCACGGTATGGGGGGGTGGAGATGTGCACGGTATGGGGGGGTGGAGATGTGCACGGTATGGGGGGGTGGAGATGTGCACGGTATGGGGGGGTGGAGATGTGCACGGTATGGTGGGGTGGAGATGTGCACGGTATGGCGGGGTGGAGATGTGCACGGTATGGCGGGGTGGAGATGTGCACGGTATGGCGGGGTGGAGATGTGCACGGTATGGCGGGGTGGAGATGTGCACGGTATGGCGGGGTGGAGATGTGCACGGTATGGTGGGGTGGAGATGTGCACGGTATGGTGGGGTGGAGATGTGCACGGTATGGGGGGTGGAGATGTGCACGGTATGGGGGGTGGAGATGTGCACGGTATGGGGGGTGGAGATGTGCACGGTATGGTGGGGTGGAGATGTGCACGGTATGGTGGGGTGGAGATGTGCACGGTATGGTGGGGTGGAGATGTGCACGGTATGGTGGGGTGGAGATGTGCACGGTATGGTGGGGTGGAGATGTGCACGGTATGGTGGGGTGGAGATGTGCACGGTATGGTGGGGTGGAGATGTGCACGGTATGGTGGGGTGGAGATGTGCACGGTATGGTGGGGTGGAGATGTGCAGGTATGGTGAGGTGGAGGTGTGCACTGTATGGCGGGGTGGAGATGTGCACGGTATGGCGGGGTGGAGATGTGCACGGTATGGCGGGGTGGAGATGTGCACGGTAAAGGGGCTGGAGATGTGCACGGTATGGCGAGGTGGAGAGTGAGAGATGCTATACACATAGACATTGGTCAGACATTTAGCCGTGTGACGGCAGAAACGGTATGACTGCAGGAGCGGTTTATGATGGCTAGCAGGGATTGCAGTCAGTAGGTCAGGGAGCAGATCTACCAGTATGGCGCTCGTCACTCCTTCTATACAAGTTACACTCCGCGCTCTCCCAGCATCCCCCATGTGTAGGATCGGGTAATATGATGATGACCTCTGACAGTTTCAGGGCTGTCATCAATAGCATTTCCCAAACTCACCAATCCACCAAAAAGAAATGCTATTCCTGTCATTTTTGTCCTTACCGAGGAGGCCCTTGGGGAAGGGGTGTGGATTTCTTCACCGGTTTGAGATGAAGACCACCTAATGTGGCCCCCCCTTTGTAGCGGGCTTAAACCAGACCCCCTCGGCACACTGTCCCTGCCCTGCCTGTGTCACCTTATTACAGGTAGATTGGTGAATCCAGGTCTGCCATTCAGCAATCCTTATTGCAGTAGGAGTGGTCAGCAGTACCTGGTAACTACAAGCGGTCCCTGGTAACTACAAGCGGTCCCTGGTGAGGTCTTTCTCACTTTGCGGTCTTCCAGTTCTTTTTCTTTATCCCCTTGAGGACCCAATCACCCGGTATTATTTCCCTTAGTGATGCTTTAGCCACTGTGGCTTCATCCGACTGACCTGTGGGAGACACTTCTATCCACTTGGCTAAAGCATCCATGATAACTAGGCAGGAGTACTTACCTCCACATTTGTATGATTCTATGTAGTCCATACAAATGTGTTGGAAGGGACACTGAGGTGTAGGACGGCGCCCCCTGCTGGTCTTATACTCCCTGTACATTGTGTTTAGCTGTAGTCCATATATATGTGTTGGTATACTGAGGTGTAGGACGGCGCCCCCTGCTGGTCTTATACTCCCTGTACATTGTGTTTAGCTGTAGTCCATATATATGTGTTGGTATACTGAGGTGTAGGACGGCGCCCCCTGCTGGTCTTATACTCCCTGTACATTGTGTTTAGCTGTAGTCCATATATATGTGTTGGTATACTGAGGTGTAGGACGGCGCCCCCTCCTGGTCTTATACTCCCTTCTGCATTGTTTAGCACAAATAATACAAGACAAAAATTTTTTTTAGTAGTTTGTAAACCCCTAGGCTGTGAACACTGTCCATATGAGTGCCACCATCAGTAGTTTGTAAACCCCTAGGCTGTGAACACTGTCCATATGAGCGCCACCATCCCCCCTGTTGAGACATGACACAGGCCATGGCTCAAAACTGCTGCACATCTGAAGAACAATTTAGGTAAGATAGTGTTTTTTTTTTTATTTTTTCCTCTACGGAGATGTACAGCCCATCTACAAGAGTGTATTCAGCATCTACAGGAGATACATCCTGCAGATCTGGTCTGAGTAACACCTCATGTGCCATCTCTCCTAGACAGTTGTATGGAGGACCGTCTGAAGAAATAGGCAGTAAGGTAGATGGATGGAGCGTAGTACATCCCATATGGAGGACCGTCTGAAGAAATAGGCAGTAAGGTAGATGGATGGAGTGTAGTTCATCCCATATGGAGGACCGTCTGAAGGTAGATGGATGGAGCGTAGTACATCCCATATGGAGGACCGTCTGAAGAAATAGGCAGTAAGGTAGATGGATGGAGTGTAGTACATCCCATATGGAGGACCGTATGGAGGACCATGTGAAGGCAGATGGATGGAGCGTAGTACATCCCATATGGAGGACCGTCTGAAGGTAGATGGATGGAGCGTAGTACATCCCATATGGAGGACCGTCTGAAGGTAGATGGATGGAGCGTAGTACATCCCATATGGAGGACCGTCTGAAGGCAGATGGATGGAGCGTAGTACATCCCATATGGAGGACCGTCTGAAGGCAGATGGATGGAGCGTAGTACATCCCATATGGAGGACCGTCTGAAGGCAGATGGATGGAGCGTAGTACATCCCATATGGAGGACCGTCTGAAGGTAGATGGATGGAGCGTAGTACATCCCATATGGAGGACCGTCTGAAGGTAGATGGATGGAGCGTAGTACATCCCATATGGAGAACCGTCTGAAGAAATAGGCAGTAAGGTAGATGGATGGAGCGTAGTACATCCCATATGGAGGACCGTCTGAAGGTAGATGGATGGAGCGTAGTACATCCCATATGGAGGACCGTCTGAAGGCAGATGGATGGAGCGTAGTACATCCCATATGGAGAACCGTCTGAAGAAATAGGCAGTAAGGTAGATGGATGGAGCGTAGTACATCCCATATGGAGGACCGTCTGAAGGTAGATGGATGGAGCGTAGTACATCCCATATGGAGGACCGTCTGAAGGTAGATGGATGCAGCGTAGTTCATCCCATATGGAGGACCGTCTGAAGGCAGATGGATGGAGCGTAGTACATCCCATATGGAGAACCGTCTGAAGAAATAGGCAGTAAGGTAGATGGATGGAGCGTAGTACATCCCATATGGAGGACCGTCTGAAGGTAGATGGATGGAGCGTAGTACATCCCATATGGAGGACCGTCTGAAGGTAGATGGATGCAGCGTAGTACATCCCATATGGAGGACCGTCTGAAGGCAGATGGATGGAGCGTAGTACATCCCATATGGAGAACCGTCTGAAGAAATAGGCAGTAAGGTAGATGGATGGAGTGTAGTACATCCCATATGGAGGACCGTCTGAAGGTAGATGGATGCAGCGTAGTACATCCCATATGGAGGACCGTCTGAAGGTAGATGGATGGAGCGTAGTACATCCCTAGGTTGTCAGGTGTGGCTGTGAGCAGTAGTGTCCTGCAGGGGGATGTCTAGGAGGACTAAGATATGAGTATAACTAACTGCGTGCGGTACTCAGTGTGTGGGGGGACAGCACTATAGTGGCAGAAGGTCTGACTACCGCTTGTACACAGGCTGGGAGCGCTCGGCCACTGGATCTAGTCTGCAGAGTAGTATGCCAGCGCTCTGCTTCCCACCGTGTTCCAGAGTTAACACAGAGGTGCTTCGGATCTGGGCCCTAGCTGATCCTAGGAGCCACACACCAGAACAGGATGCATTCACATGCCACATGACAGACCCAGAATACACTGCACACAACATGCAACCACTAGTACCAGATTGGAAGCTGAATATAAATACCAGATATTAGTTGACATGTTGTACAATATGTGGAAGCTAGCAGGCCACTTCACGGCTCCTGGTTATACTGCTAGTCCCTACACTAACCAGGAGTCCAGCAGAACCGGACAGAGTTCACACCGCACGCTGCAACAGGACAGGACACAGATTGCCGGACACACAGCAAGCTAACACAAAACTGACAGAATTTAAACGTACAAACGGACATGAACCTGATCACACTGCAACCCTCACCAGACAAGCATTCATGACTGCTCGCCTGAGGGGCCATACAGACTGACCAGGGGATTGGCTAGCAGACAGTACCACACCCAGCCAGCTCAATCATTAACCCTGAGAGTGCTGTGCTGCTGGAAACACAATAGAACAACAAATCCCAGCAGCACACGTAACATTGTCATTCCCAAGGAGGACATCATTTGCTCATAGTTTTGGGACCTCCAGAATTGCTTGCCTACCTTCATCTGACAGGTTATACCCCAAATATTTAACCGTTTGCTGACCGTATTGGAGTTTCTACCTGTTTACTTTATGGCCTTGCTCATAAATAAACCTCAAGAGTACGACTGTGTCCCTCCACAATTCTCTCCACTGTCTGCTGCTGGCTACCAACATACAGTAGTCGCTGACTACCTCTAAGAGGCTGGAACTGGGCTAAGTGTGCTGACATAGCCTGGGAGACAATTGTTGGAGGTTCACAGCAGCCCCGAGGTACTCTGGTGAAGGTATACCTAATTTTATCATAATATCTCATCACAACACATTTACTGGACATATTCAAGACTATATAATGTGACATTCACAGGCTTATTTGTCTCTAGGTCTGTTATAACGGGTTCAGAGAGGGATTCCCTGTGGGTCTGGCCATTAACCCCTCTTACCAGGATATGACTATTACTACATTTTACATTGGCTACATATTGGGATGTATTAATGTCCTGGTGGCTCCTGAGTCCACCAGGAAAGTAATCATCCATCCATTCACCTGGAGATCTATCTCAGGCAGTGGAGATTGCCATGAGATCCTCCAAGTGTTGTACATCCACCCCTCTTAGTCATTTTTCCCCAAGGTGGCTGAGAACATTGTTTCTCAGGGCACTCTCGGGCAAAATCACTAGACTTCCATTATTCAAACACACATTTAAATCTCCGAGCTGCATCCCACCTCTGCTTCTTCCTCTGTCTCTGCTTTCACATCCTCTCGCTGTCCAATGACCTCTCTGACTTACTTGAACCATCGTATCACATTCTTCTCCCCATAAAAAAAAACCTCACTTTCTCACCCTTTTCTTTGTAACACTTTTCTGCATGTTTTGCATATTGCAAAACATCCTGCAAGGATCCCATCCTCAGGGTAACCATGTATCTCATTATATAACCTCCTGCAATGATCCCATCCTCAGGGTAACCATGTATCTCATTATATAACCTCCTGCAATGATCCCATCCTCAGGGTAACCATGTATCTCATTATATAACCTCCTCCAATGGTCCCATCCTCAGGGTAACCATGTACCTCATTATATAACCTCCTCCAATGGTCCCATCCTCAGGGTAACCATGTACCTCATTATATAACCTCCTGCAATGATCCCATCCTCAGGGTAACCATGTATCTCATTATATAACCTCCTGCAATGTTCCCATCCTCAGGGTAACCATGTATCTCATTATATAACCTCCTGCAATGGTCCCATCCTCAGGGTAACCATGTACCTCATTATATAACCTCCTCCAATGGTCCCATCCTCAGGGTAACCATGTACCTCATTATATAACCTCCTCCAATGATCCCATCCTCAGGGTAACCATGTACCTCATTATATAACCTCCTGCAATGATCCCATCCTCAGGGTAACCATGTACCTCATTATATAACCTCCTGCAATGATCCCATCCTCAGGGTAACCATGTACCTCATTATATAACCTCCTCCAATGATCCCATCCTCAGGGTAACCATGTACCTCATTATATAACCTCCTCCAAGGATCCCATCCTCAGGGTAACCATGTACCTCATTATATAACCTCCTCCAATGGTCCCATCCTCAGGGTAACCATGTACCTCATTATATAACCTCCTGCAATGATCCCATCCTCAGGGTAACCATGTATCTCATTATATAACCTCCTGCAATGATCCCATCCTCAGGGTAACCATGTATCTCATTATATAACCTCCTGCAATGGTCCCATCCTCAGGGTAACCATGTACCTCATTATATAACCTCCTATTCCCTTCTGATTATACTATGGAAGAGGTCTACCATCTCCTCCCCTCCCATTCTAATTTCCTTCTACAGAACTCCAATCTGGCCATAGAATTATTCTATCTGCTCTCTCTATTTTTCATTCAATTGGAACTCCCCATTAACCCTTTGAATTGTTCATCAAACTGTCGGGGGTCTCTTTTTATACGGGCGTGACAGTTTGGGGCTTCTTTTAACCAGACTTCAGCAGCGGATAATCCGTATTTGTGCTGATCTTTTAGCTGATTTTGTCCGTATTTTATCACATAATTCTTTACAACTAGGACTTTTAATTTATTTATTTATTTATTATTATTTTTTTTAAATCCATATTTTTCCCACTTATGTCACAATATTTGACATAGTCAGGATCTAACTTGTGTATGTACTTCTTATCCCCTTGAAGGACTTCCTGTCGTTGGCAACAACAGAGACATACACAAGAGAATGCCTTACAGTTTATATTTCCCATTGTTAGTAATTATGTTCTTGGTGCCGATTTACAAGACAAACATAAAACAAGCCTCTGGCCACTAAAATGTTTAGTGAAAATGCAAAGGTCCCTTACCAGAATCGCTGCTTCACTATATACACGAAGACCCCTTATAATTTCACCGAGTAGGGCCTGTGACCATCGAACACAATAAGGGGCTTGTCCGAAAACAACCTGCGCAGCGAGGTTGGTCCTTAATGTGTCCTAGAGGTCAGTGCCCACGTATCGGATCCACTCATCTCAATCACTCACACATTCGCTTCATGCAATATAAGACAACAATAGAAATAGTACATTATGTTAGTAGGCGGCCGCCCTCTTTATATTCTTAGTTACTCTATAACACAATATCAAAGAGAAAGTAATAGAAAGATAAGAAGTAAAGTTCCTGGACACCCCTGTGTCCCATGACGTCATCTAACCGCTTTTTACGTGTCGCACGGAGTTAATTCTTTCCTGTAGCCTTCTCACAATGGCTATGGTCTCACATAGACTACTGCTATTGTCCCTTGACAACCCATTCGTCTATACTTCTCATTTACCTTACACATTTCACATAGACTACTGCTATTGTCCCTTCGTCTATACTTGTCTCTCATTTACAATACACATTGTAAATTCTACTAACACTAAAGTATACAGAAGAAGAAGAGAGAGAAGAAAAGTTTAACCATTGCTATACTTACTACACGTTATCTGGGAGGCTTCTAAATTCTCCGGCTAGTTCGGAAAAACGTCACTGTTTCAGACAGGATGCCCGACTGGCCTCTAATGACGTCTAAGCAAGACGGAGGTCTTTTAATGATCGGAGAGTACTTCAGACCCACCTTTTCACAGCCAGGCTGTCCTCTCCCTCTGCAGTGAGTCTTTCCGGCTCGAAGGACCAAAAATGTAAGGAGAATTTATGTGTTTATCAAAGAGAAGACGATCCCAGATCCCGTGCAGAAGTCTGGATCCAGGAGAAATACAAATCACACCAGCCTGTGCGGTATCAGATGATTTCTAATTTATTCTAAGGTGGTCAAAGATTATATACCCTAAATGACATCACAGCAAAAGTATATACCTCCAAGATTAATAAGAATACATGATAGGCTAAAACAAAAAATGATTACCATAAGTTACACCTCCTAAGGTGTATCTATTACATACAATAAAACCGTTATGAACTAGGAGAAAGGAATGCAAGGGAGGGGGTCTGTTACTCTATCCTGTTTCCTGTATACACTATCTATAAACAGGCATACATGCGTGGTCATTAAACTGTCTTATATTTTATCTGTCTACCTCAGAAGACATGCAGGCCTATAGAAGGGTTTCATTTAACCCCTTCACTACTTATACTTGTACCATGCTATATATTCCTAGTCTACAATGCAATATAGAATAATTAACTGATACATTGATCTACAATTTTCTTAACACGGACGCAGCACGTGCCAAACTGGAACGGCACCAGACAGACCCCACTGACGGACGCAGCACGTGCCAAACTGGAGCAACACCAGACAGACCCCACTGACGGACGCAGCACGTACCATACTGGAACGGCACCAGACAGACCCCACTGACGGACGCAGCACGTACCAAACTGGAACGGCACCAGACAGACCACACTGACGGACGCAGGACGTGCCAAACTGGAACGACACCGGTCAAATCCCACTGACGGACACAGCACCTGCCAAACTGGAACGGCACAGGACAGATCCCACTGACGGACACAGCACGTGCAAAACTGGAACGGCAACGGTCACATCCCACTAACGGACACAGCACGTGCCAAACTGGAACGGCATCGGACAGATCCCACTGACGGACACAGCACGTGCCAAACTGGAACGGCACCGGTCACATCCCACTGACGGACACAGCACGTGCCAAGCTGGAACGGCACCAGACAGACCCCACTGACGGACACAGCACGTGCCAAACTGGAATGGCACCATACAGACTCCACTGACGGGCGCAGCACATGTCAAACTGAAACAGCACTGGACAGATGCCACTGACGGGCGCAGCACGTGCCAAACTGAAACGGCACTGGACAGATCCCACTGACGGACACAGCACGTGCCAAACTGGAACGGCACCATACAGACTCCACTGACGGGCGCAGCATGTGTCAAACTGAAACAGCACTGGACAGATCCCACTGACGGGCGCAGCACGTGCCAAACTGAAACGGCACCAGACAGACCTCACTGATGGACACAGCACGTACCAAATTGGAACGGCACCAGGCAGACCCCACTGACGGACACAGCACGTGCCAAACTGGAACGGCACCAGACAGACCCCACTGACGGACGCAGCACGTGCCAAACTGGAGCGGCGCCAGACAGACCACATTGACGGACGCAGCACGTGCCAAACTGGAACGGCACCAGACAGACCCCACTGACGGACGCAGCACGTGCCAAACTGGAACGGCACCAGACAGACCACATTGACGGACGCAGCACGTGCCAAACTGGAACGGCACCGGACAGATCCCACTGACGGGCGCAGCACGTGTCAAACTGGAGCAACACCAGACAGACCCCACTGACGGACGCAGCACGTACCAAACTGGAACGGCACCAGACAGACCCCACTGACGGACGCAGCACGTACCAAACTGGAACGGCACCAGACAGACCACACTGACGGACGCAGCACGTGCCAAACTGGAACGGCACCGGTCAAATCCCACTGACGGACACAGCACCTGCCAAACTGGAACGGCACAGGACAGATCCCACTGACGGACACAGCACGTGCAAAACTGGAACGGCAACGGTCACATCCCACTAACGGACACAGCACGTGCCAAACTGGAACGGCATCGGACAGATCCCACTGACGGACACAGCACGTGCCAAACTGGAACGGCACCGGTCAGATCCCACTGACGGACACAGCACGTGCCAAACTGGAACGGCACCAGACAGACCCCACTGACGGACACAGCACGTGCCAAACTGGAACGGCACCATACAGACCCCACTGACGGGCGCAGCACATGTCAAACTGAAACAGCACTGGACAGATGCCACTGACGGGCGCAGCACGTGCCAAACTGAAACGGCACTGGACAGATCCCACTGACGGACACAGCACGTGCCAAACTGGAACGGCACCATACAGACCCCACTGACGGGCGCAGCATGTGTCAAACTGAAACAGCACTGGACAGATCCCACTGACGGGCGCAGCACGTGCCAAACTGAAACGGCACCAGACAGACCTCACTGATGGACACAGCACGTACCAAATTGGACAGGCACCAGGCAGACCCCACTGACGGACACAGCACGTGCCAAACTGGAACGGCACCAGACAGACCCCACTGACGGACGCAGCACGTGCCAAACTGGAGCAGCGCCAGACAGACCACATTGACGGACGCAGCACGTGCCAAACTGGAACGGCACCAGACAGACCCCACTGACGGACGCAGCACGTGCCAAACTGGAACGGCACCAGACAGACCACATTGACGGACGCAGCACGTGCCAAACTGGAACGGCACCGGACAGATCCCACTGACGGGCGCAGCACGTGTCAAACTGAAACAGCACTGGACAGATCCCACTGACGGGCGCAGCACGTGCCAAACTGAAATGGCACCAGACAGACCCCACTGACGGACACAGCACGTGCCAAACTGGAACGGCACTGGACAGATCCCACTGACGGACACAGCACGTGCCAAACAGGAACGGCACAGACAGACCCCGCTGAAGGACGCAGCACGCACCAAACTGGAAAAGCACCGGACAGACCCTACTGATAGACACAGCAAGCACCAAACTGGAATGGCACCAGACAGACCCCACTGACGGACACAGCACGTGCCAAACTGGAACGGCACCACACAGACCGCACTGACGGGCGCAGCACGTGCCAAACTGAAACAGCACTGGACAGATCCCACTGACGGGCGCAGCACGTGCCAAACTGAAACAGCACTGGACAGATCCCACTGACGGGCGCAGCACGTGCCAAACTGGAATGGCACAAGACAGACCACACTGACGGACGCAGCACGTACCAAATTGGAACGGCACCAGACAGACCCCACTGACGGGCGCAGCACGTGCCAAACTGAAACAGCACTGGACAGATTCCACTGACGGGCGCAGCGCGTGCCAAACTGAAACAGCACTGGACAGATCCAACTGACGGGCGCAGCACGTGCCAAACTGGAATGGCACAAGACAGACCACACTGACGGACGCAGCACGTACCAAATTGGAACGGCACCAGACAGACCCCACTGACGGGCGCAGCGCGTGCCAAACTGAAACAGCACTGGACAGATCCAACTGACGGGCGCAGCACGTGCCAAACTGAAACAGCACTGGACAGATCCCACTGACGGGCGCAGCACGTGCCAAACTGGAATGGCACCAGACAGACCCCACTGATGGACACAGCACATGCCAAACTGGAACAGCACCAGACAGATCCCACTGACGGACGCAGCACGTGCCAAACTGGAATGGTACCGGACAGAACCCACTGACGGACGCAGCACGTGCCAAATTGGAACGGCAAGGACAGACCCCACTGAAGGACGCAGCACGTGCCAAACTGGGACGGCACAGACAGACCAAGCACGTGCCAAACTGGAACGCCATGGACAGACCCCGCTGAAGGACGCAGCACGCACCAAACTGAAACAGCACAGACAGATCCCACTGACGGGCGCAGCACGTGCCAAACTGAAACAGCACTGGACAGATCCCACTGACGGACGCAGCACGTGCCAAACTGGAACGGCACCAGACAGACCCCACTGACGGACGCAGCACGTGCCAAACTGGAACGGCACCAGACAGACCCCACTGACGGACGCAGCACGTGCCAAACTGGAACGGCACCAGACAGACCCCACTGACGGACACAGCACGTGCCAAACTGGAACGGCAAGGACAGACCCCACTGAAGGACGCAGCACGTGCCAAACTGGAACGGCACAGAGAGACCAAGCACGTGCCAAACTGGAATGCCATGGACAGACCCCGCTGAAGGACGCAGCACGCACCAAACTGGAACAGCACAGACAGACCCCACTGACGGACGCAGCACGCACCAAACTGGAACGGCAGCGGACAGACCCTACTAATAAACACAGCACGTGCCAAACTGGAACGGCACCAGACAGATCCCACTGACGGACACAGCACGTGCCAAACTGGAACGGCACCGGACAGACCCTACTGATAGACACAGCACATGCCAAACTGGAACGGCACCAGACAGATCCCACTAGGTGCAGCACGTGTGTTAAGAAAATTGTAGATCAATGTATCAGTTAATTATTCTATATTTCATTGTAGAGCCTGATACTGGTATGAGTAGTGAAGGAGTTAAACGAAACTCTTCTATAGGCCTGCATGTCTTCTGAGGAAGAAAGATTAGAAGATAAGACAGTCTACTAAATCACTCATGTATGTTTATAGAACAACATACACAGGGAGAAGTGACTAGACTGTAGGGCACCTTCCCAGGCCTTCCTTTCTCCTGAATTTATGACGGTCTTATTGTATGTAAGAGATACACTTAAGGAGGTGTAACTTATGTTAATCATTTTTTGTTTTAGCCTATCATGTATTATTATTAATCTTGGAGGTATATACTTTTGCTGTGATGTCATTTATAATATATAATCTTTGACCACCTTAGAATAAATTAGAAATCACTTGATACCACAAAAGCTGGTTTGATTTGAATTTCTCCTGGGCTCAGACTTCTGCACGGGATCTGGGATCGTCTTCTCTTTGATAAACACATAAATTCTCCTTACAACGTGCCAAACTGGAATGGCACCAGACAGACCCCCACTGACGGACACAGCACGTGCCAAACTGGAACGGCACCGGACAGACCCTACTGACGGACACAGCACGTGCCAAACTGGAACGGCACAGACAGACCCCGCACGCACCAATCTGGAACGGCACAGACAGACCCCACTGACGGATGCAGCACGTGCCAAACTGGAACGACACCAGACAGACCTCACTGATGGACACAGCACACGTCAAACTGGAATGGCACCAGACAAACTCCACTGATGGACGCAGCACACGTCAAACTGGAATGGCACCAGACAAACTCCACTGACGGACGCAGCACACGCCAAACTGGAATGGCACCAGACAGACCCCACTGACGGACACAGCACGTGCCAAACTGGAACGGCACCGGACAGATCCCACTGACGGACACAGCACGTACCAAACTGGAACGGCACCAGACAGACCCCACTAGGTGCAGCTCGTGCCAAACTGGAATGGCACCAGACAGACCCCACTGACGGACACAGCACGTGCCAAACTGGAACGGCACGGACAGACCCCACTGAGGGACACAGCACATACCAAACTGGAATGGCGCAGGACAGACCTCACTGATGGACGCAGCACACGTCAAACTGGAATGGCACCAGACAAACTCCACTGACAGACGCAGCACCTGCCAAACTGGACGGGCACGGACAGACCCCACTGACGGACACAGCACACGCCAAACTGGAACAGCACCAGACAGATCCCACTGACGGACGCAGCACGCGCCAAACTGGAACGGCACCAGACAGACCCCACTGACGGTTAGGAGGTCCGGACGGCATTGTCTTGTAGTACATACTGTAGCATACTCGGGACATTTATAGGGAGTTTTCCCAGAGGATTTCTCCCTTTGAGAAGACGACATGTTGTGTGTTCAGGAAACCCTTAGAGGGGATACACAGATTACACCATAAACAATCCCCGCAGATCTGCCCGGCAACACAAAAGAGAGGCGGAGTGTAAATATACCGCAGCATTCCCCCCGGAGAAGGACATTACTGATGACGATGGGCGCACCATTACTGCCCGCTTCACCATAGTGGCGATATATGCCCGAAGTATAGACAACACAGATGTGTTAGAGGGTCCCGGCCATAATTAACCAATATAAGGGGGGGGCTCTAGTTTGGGTGGGTGACTTTAACAAAGCACTCTGGGCTTGTATGGACACCACCACACTCATGACCTGTTTGACATTTGGCGTTTACGACCCCCGATGAGAAGTAGAGCAGAATAGGTTCCATGCTGGCGAATACAGGTCTTGTTAGTGGGGTCATTTCTACTACTGTAGGCATCACGATACGGTCGGACCACCCAGAACTATGCTGTGAATAGGGGGTTTTATTAGTAGGGTCATTTCTACTACTATAGGCATCACGATGCGGTTGGATCACCCAGAACTATGCTGTGAATAGGGGTCTTATTAGTAGGGTCATTTCTACTACTATAGGCATCACGATGCGGTTGGATCACCCAGAACTATGCTGTGAATAGGGGTCTTATTACTGGGGTCTTTTCTACCACTATAGGCATCACAATGTGGACAGACCACCCATAACTATGCTGGTGAATAGGGGTCTTAGTAGTGGGGTCATTTCTACTACTATAGGCATCACGACACAGTTGGACCACCCAGAATTGCCAGTTCAGGAACAACTCAACTACCCTTCTAGTAAAGTCTAAACAATTCTATCCTAAACCCCCCGAAGTATGCCCCTCATTCACTAACAATGTCACCAGACTATTGTGACCTTCATGACAATGGGGAGGGGTCTGACTCTACTCTATGGTGCGCCCATAAGGCAGTTGTGAAAGGTCATCTCCTAAGACAGGTGGTGACCAAGGTCTATTGTAGACTGAAACGCGTCCTCTCTGTGTAACTAATGATCTGACACTTCTACAGTAAAGACTTTGATTCTTCACATACAAGCAGTGCATTACCTTTTTGAAAGAATTTCTGGATGAATAATCGTGATAGACTGCACGACTGCTCTGCCTCTGAACAAAAAGATCAAGCCATCTACTGAAGCTGGGTTGGATGAATTGAGGTGGTGAGCGCTTATATTTTTTCTTGTAGTCTAGCAGTTGTGAGAGGTCATCTCCTAAGACCGGCCTCATATGAT
This sequence comes from Eleutherodactylus coqui, assembly GCF_035609145.1. NCBI lineage: Eukaryota > Metazoa > Chordata > Amphibia > Anura > Eleutherodactylidae > Eleutherodactylus > Eleutherodactylus coqui. The sequence goes on from NC_089841.1 coordinate 4,006,070, forward strand.
AACACAGAACCACCTTACTATTGTCACTACCATCCAGACTCTGTACACCAAACAGACTTAATAACTCTTCAGCATATTATATTCCTTTGTTCCTCTAACAGGTAATGGTGCATCTTGTCTCCACCGGAACTCGGGGTGGAGGCATGGGTTGGCCGCTTTCAGATAGAGGAAGGCCAGGTGCCAACAACAGCTTGTGATTGGCTGTGCTGCTGTTGCGATGCCAACCCTGCAGCTGTCAGTGTGCCCTGCCGACCCTGATGCTTGTGGTGTTGCGCCTCGCAGTTCCCCTGGGAGTGTGCCATCTGTGCTGCAGACCCCGGTCTCAGTGTGGCTGATAGCTGTGGCCTCAGTGACTGCTGTGCTCCCGGCCCCGCTGTGACTGTGTCCACAGCTGCACTCCCAGCTTCCCTGTCACTATAGTCTTCTCCCCTCCCATCTCAGCACCTGGCCCCGATGTAACAGTCCCTGGCGTCCTCCCTTCTCCACTGGCCGCTCTCACAGTTGCAGGCGCGCAGTCATGTGTCTCCGCTGACGGGAGCGCCGTCACGCTGCCCGGCGGCCTTCCCTTCTGTGCTTCAGGATCCACTGTGACTCTCCTCGCAGCTGCCCGCTCAGCGATGGATGGCTGGATGCAATACAAAAGCCCCAACTTCAACTTCGGCCGAGTGGTCAGAGCAGTGGATTCAAAAGGGCCGAAGCAGAATTCCCCCAGAAGACATGGATGAATTTGTGTATATGGCAGGCAATCACAAGCTTTGACCCACCTAGGCCACTTCAGGGAGGGCGTGTATTCGCCTGTCAATGACAAGCTTGGGGTTTCCCTCTCCCTCAGACTGGCCAACCCACGTTTCCACCCATAATTCCAGAGGAGACAAGATGTACCAGCGCCCCTCTAAAGTAACCTTGACTTCATAACATTTTCCAGGCAAACACCACAAACACCTTTATCAAATTAACTTGGGCGAAGCCGGATAGATCAGCTACTCATTGTGTAACCGAGCTAATGACGATTCCACTACACAGAACCATGTAACCCCTTTTATGTGCAGCTTCCTTCACCAAGCCCAGAGGAATTAGGCGCCATCACAACCATTTAATATGGCTGAACTACTCAACGGCATTAATTTCCTAAAGATAAACAAATCCCGGGAGAAGACGGTCTTACGGGGGACTATTAGAAAGCCCACAAAATTACCCGAGCCTCATACTTCACCAAGGGGTTCAACGAAACAATGACAAAACGTCATGTCCCTCCGGAGATGCTGAAGGCACTTATTACCTGGCCAAAGCCTGGCAGAAGCTCCAATTGTCCTATGTCTGCCCGGAGATGCTGAAGGCACTTATCTGCTGGCCTAAGTCTGGCAGAAGCTCCAATTGTCCTATATCTGCCCGGAGATGCTGAAGGCACTTATTCCCATGCCAAAGCCTGGCAATGGCCCGACTGTCCTATGTCCCCCTGTAGATGCTGATGGTCGTCACTGGGACAGGGGGCGTCCTTTAAATGAAATACTATTTCACTGTGAAAGTGCCCCAGAAATATTAGATTAGAGAATCTGTTCGATTATTAAATATAACTTTTATTATAGGACTTTATTAAAATACGCTAGATCCCACCACCAAATGGCCCAGCACACATCAGGATACTAGAGGAACATAAACATACAGGGGGTGGGTATATCCCCTTCTCGTGGTGATCCACCATACCGATGGTAATTACCGTTCCCTTAATATGGTTATATTACTATTTATACAGTGGTAATAACGGTATACGCTTTATTTCAGAAGGCCAAGGATGATAGACAAATAATATGTAATCAACGCGTTTCTACGGCCCTGATGTAATAAGTGAGCCGAGTCATCAGGATCAAGACGAATGGCCTCTGTCTATTGTACTCAGATGCCCCAAATGAAGAATGGTTGGTAGGGCTTAGAACACTTCTATGTGGTTAGTTGGTGATTATTTATATTGTCCTTCTGGAGGTACAGGTGGTCGGCGCCCGCGACCCATAATACCACTGATTTAGACTGGATTTAACATGGTGGTATGTTTGCCTGGGCACAGAATTGCCTGAAGTGTTTCTAGTACTTGTCATGGAGGAGTTCAGAGGGTTAACGAGTGTAACCCAATTATATGGGGATATCCCCTCTTTGTGATCAGAGCCGATGTTGGCACTTGCATCAGATATGTGGATGATGTGGTATGTGATGCTTATACACACATCTCCAAAGTGTTTATGCCCAATGGCTAAAGATCGCACTATTTAACCCCTTCATGACTCGGCCTATTTTGGGCTTAAGGACGCAACAAATTTTGGCGGATTTTCTTCTCCATTTATCAAGTTATAGCTTTTTTATGTCGACGCGGCCGTATGAGGGCTTGTTTTTTGCAGGGCCAACTGTAGTTTTTACCGGTGCCACTTTTGGGTACATAGACTATATTGTAAAAGTTTTTTTTTTTTTATGATAGCAGGGAGAGAAAACGCATCAATTCTGCCATAGATTTTTTTTTTTTTTTACAGCGTTAATCATGAAGCATAAATGTAAGGAGAATTTATGTGTTTATCAAAGAGAAGACGATCCCAGATCCCGTGCAGAAGTCTGGGCCCAGGAGAAACACATCACACTAGCCTGAGCTATATCAGATGATTTCTAATTTATTCTGAGGTGGACAAAGTATATATATCCTAAATGACATCACAGCAAAAAGTATATCCCTTAAAGATGAATAAGATTTATAATTGGCTAAGACAAAAAATGCTTAACATAAGTTACACCTTCTAGGGTGTATCTATTACATACAATGAGACCATTATGAATTCAGGAGAAAGGAATGCATGTAATGCTTTACAGGCCTACCCCCTGTAATCTATAGTTTCCTGTCTATAGATATGCATACATGGGGGGTCTAGTAGACTCATCTTTCCTGAGAAGGCATGGAGGCCTAAAGAAGGGTTATATTTAACCCTTTCACTACTCATACTAGTATCATGCTCTACAATGCAATATAGAATAATTAACTGATACATTGATCTACAATTTTCTTAACATTAAATGACACAATCCATTTTTTCTGCGGGTCGGTACGGTTACAACAATACCAAAATTCTTACATTTTTTTTAGGTTTTCCCACTTTTCTGCAATAAAAGCCCTTTTTTTTGGAAATCTTTTTTCTATTCTAAAATCGCTGCACTCAAAGTTCTGTAACTTTTTTATTTTTTGATGTACGGCGCTCTGTGAGGGCTTATTTTGTGCGAGACGAGCTGTAGTTTTTACTGGTACCATTTTGGGGTACATACGGCTTTTTTGATTACTTTTATTGCGTTTTTATGGAGGCAAAATGCTAGAAATTAGCATTTTGCCACAGTTTTTTAGCGTTTTTTTCCCGTGCACAGTCAAAAGCATGTGCAACTGATTGTACGCGTTGTTACGGACGCGACAATACCAAATATGTGGGGGTTTATTTTTTTACCTTTTTTATGCTAATCTGAGAAAAAGCATTTAAAAAGGGTTTTTTTTTTTACTCTTTTTAATCTTTGTTTTTTTTACACTGTTTGTGTCCCCCTGGGGGACTTTGACCACTGCCCTGATGATCACTGTCATAAGGCATGGCAGAGCTACTGCTCTGCCATGCCTTATCGCTTATACAGCGATCTCAGGCATAGGCAATACAGGACGCCAGTGTCTGGCTTCCTGTTACCATGGTGACAGGCCGGACTCTCCCGCTGCAGGATAGCGCAGGATCATATGTGATCCCGCGCCATCTCCAGGACGTAAGTTTACGTCCTGTTGCGGGAAGTACCAGGCTGCCAGGACGTAAACTTATGCCCTGCAGCGGGAAGGGGTTAATATATCAGTGTTAGAGTGCTCTGTTTTTAGGCTAGGAGGACTGATAGTACAGATAAAGCCCTGAGAAATTCAGATAACATATGTCTCAGTTTTGGGCAATCTGTGCTTATCTAGTTGGAAGTCCGGACCTGCATTCACGCCCTAGAGTTGGTAGAAACTACACTTGATTGTAGCCTCCAGCAAGAGCCCTGCACTCCTCAAACACCTCTATGTCTGCACTTCACGGTGTCTTAGCCCTTACTGACATCCCTGGTAAGGTCCGTGCCGAGCCTCCCTCATAAGCAGGAGGCTCTGCCCATCCACTCGTCTGATTCGCTAGGCTATCAGCCAATGATGAGACCAGCTCCCGGACAAGCCCCTCCTTACTTGTCATGCTTGATTCTTGTATAATGCTGAGGAGAAGCAGCACATGCTCAGTAGCATCTAAATGGGCCTTAGTTATATGTGCCTCTGTGGGATGTCCATGCCCGAGCGCTGTTGGCTTGGCTGACAGAATCCCTGCATAGGTGAAGTCCTCCGCCGTAGGGTCTGAACGGGACTAAGTTATATATGCCTCTGTGGGATGTCCATGCCCGAGCGCTATTCACAATCCAGGGCTTGGCTGACAGAATCGCTGCATAGGTGAAGTCCTCCGCCGTAGGGTCTGAACAGGACTTAGTTATATATGCCTCTGTGGGATGTCCATGCCCGAGCGCTGTTAGCAATCCAAGGCTTGGCTGACAGAATCCCTGCATAGGTGAAGTCCTGCGCAGTAGGGTCTGAACGGGACTAAGTTATATATGCCTCTGTGGGATGTCCATGCCCGAGCGCTATTCACAATCCAGGGCTTGGCTGACAGAATCGCTGCATAGGTGAAGTCCTCCGCCGTAGGGTCTGAACAGGACTTAGTTATATATGCCTCTGTGGGATGTCCATGCCCGAGCGCTGTTAGCAATCCAAGGCTTGGCTGACAGAATCCCTGCATAGGTGAAGTCCTGCGCAGTAGGGTCTGAACGGGACTTCGTTATATGTGCCTCTGTGGGATGTCCATGCCCGAGCGCTGTTAGCAATCCAAGGCTTGGCTGACAGAATCCCTGCATATATAAAGTCCTGCAAGAAAACCGTATACTGTCGGGGCTCAGCCCGCACGTGTGCAATTATATCGGGACTTAGTGATTTGTGTCTCTAGAATATGTTCCCGTTGTTGCTGATTTAGGACTGACTATATCCCTACACCCAATGGAATCATGCCTTTGAATTGGTAATCCTGGCTGTCTAAACACTAGCGGTCAGAGTACACTGAGAACCAGGGATATATGTTCAGAGGTTGGCGATAGAGAAAACGGCCACGTGGTATCTATACGTTTTATGCTCCATGTTAAACAGCGCTTCAGATCAATAGGAGTATCAGACTAGTAGGACTTATACATAGATGTGTACTTGGTGCTCCATAGATCATTATAGGTACAGTTCTGCATTCCCTACATGTATTAAACCTGAATTGGGTTTATAAAGTAGTGTGTTCCATATACCTCAATCCATTAACATGGTAACTGTTACTACCTAGAGATAGATATTCATGCCCCCTTTCCCCGTATTTATAGGTTTATTCACAAGCGGTAGTTTATCAGGAGGATCCTAACATATTCTGCCTGTATTAGTTGTCATATAAAGGACGGGGCCTCATTTAGTCCTTCGGGTGCCATGGTTCTCAAGCCGTCTATCCATCTTGTTTCCTTCTGTAAAAGTTTACGGTCAACCTCGCCTCTTCGGCCGTTGGGTCTTATTATTTCAACACCTCTAAATTTTAAGACAAGTGGGTTACCGCCATGGACCTCGTGTACATGGTTTTCCACGCTCGTTTTTTCGTTCCGGTTAATATTGCCCACGTGAGAGAGAATTCTTCTTCTGAGCTGTTGTAAAATCTTGCCCACGTAATTACGTGGGCATGGGCAGGTGACTAGATGGACCAACGCTGTAGAGCGGCAATTAATGAAATCACGGGTTTCATATTCCTGGCCCGTAGTTGCGCTTGGGAACGTTTTCGTTTTCTCCATATATGGACAGGCGTGGAAATGATCCCTTCGGTGGATTCCAATTAAGCCAAGTGGGATTCTCCATGGTTCGTGTGAAATGACTATGCACTAATCTGTCGCGTAAATTCCTACCTCTTCTATAGGTTATTGATGGTTTTTCTTGGAGACAACCTATAAGGTCCTGATCCTTCCTGAGTAGATGCCAGTATTTGGAGATTGTTTTTTTCACCTCCCTGTTCTCCTCATCATAAGTGGCCTAAGCCTGGCAGAAGCCCCAATTGTCCCATGTCCAATCAGAGATGCTGAAGGCACTTATCCCCTGGCCTAAGCCCCAATTGTCCTATGTCCCCCCCAGAAATGCTGAAGGCACTTATCCCCTGGCCTAAGCCCCAATTGTCCTATGCCCACCCCGAAGATGCTGAAGGCACTTATCCCCTGGCCTAAGCCCCAATTGTCCTATGCCCACCCCGAAGATGCTGAAGGCATTTATCCCCTGGCCTAAGTCTGGCAGAACTCCTGATTGTCCGGCTACTATGAGACCTATATCCCTATTATATACAGATCTAAACATATATGGGGACATATTAGCCAACTGACTATCTAGGGTGACCCCAAACCTTGTAGATATGGACCAAGTGGGATGTAGTAAGGGACGCCAGACGGTACCCGACGCTACATGGATGTTATGTGGGCGGTGTTGGCTCGGGGTACGCCTTCTGTGCTTCTAGCTTTGGATGGGGAGACGTTCGGCCAAGGTCATTGGGATCTTCTTAGAGAGGGGCTGCTGAAGTTCATGGTGGGGGGGCCGGTGACTCACATCCATAATGACTATATATACCGCCGGCGCTATTGCCAGCCCCTTCACTAGATCCCATGGGACACGGCAAGGCGGCTCCTTGTCCCCAACGGCGTTCGCACACATGATGAGATCATTGTACATAACAGGGGCTACTATACGGAATACTGAACACCAGACTGGGCTCTGCCGGACGAGGTTATTCCTCACTTACAATCCCCTCCCGGCGGTCTCACACATGATGAGACCATCGTACATAACAGGGGCTACTATACGGAATACTGAACACCAGACTGGGCTCTGCCGGACGAGGTTATTCCTCACTTACAATCCCCTCCCGGCGGTCTCACACATGATGAGACCATCGTACATAACAGGGGCTACTATACAGAATACTGAACACCAGACTGGGCTCTGCGGACGAGGTTATTCCTCACTTACAATCCCCTGAGTCCTCCCGGCGGTCTCACACATGATGAGACCATCGTACATAACAGGGGCTACTATACGGAATACTGAACACCAGACTGGACTCTGCGGACGAGGTTATCCCTCACTTACAATCCCGAGTCCTCCCGGCGGTCTCACACATGATGAGACCATCGTACATAACAGGGGCTACTATACAGAATACTGAACACCAGACTGGACTCTGCCGGACGAGGTTATTCCTCACTTACAATCCCCTCCCGGCAGTCTCACACATGATGAGACCATCGTACATAACAGGGGCTACTATACGGAATACTGAACAGCAGACTGGGCTCTGCGGACGAGGTTATTCCTCACTTACAATCCCCTGAGTCCTCCTGGCGGTCTCACACATGATGAGACCATCGTACATAACAGGGGCTACTATACAGAATACTGAACACCAGACTGGGCTCTGCGGACGAGGTTATTCCTCACTTACAATCCCCTCCCGGCGGTCTCACACATGATGAGACCATCGTACATAACATGGGCTACTATACGGAATACTGAACACCAGACTGGACTCTGCGGACGAGGTTATTCCTCACTTACAATCCCCTGAGCCCTCCCGGCGGTCTCACACATGATGAGACCATCGTACATAACAGGGGCTACTATACAGAATACTGAACACCAGACTGGGCTCTGCGGACGAGGTTATTCCTCACTTACAATCCCCTCCCGGCGGTCTCACACATGATGAGACCATCGTACATAACATGGGCTACTATACGGAATACTGAACACCAGACTGGACTCTGCGGACGAGGTTATTCCTCACTTACAATCCCCTGAGCCCTCCCGGCGGTCTCACACATGATGAGACCATCGTACATAACAGGGGCTACTATACAGAATACTGAACACCAGACTGGACTCTGCGGACGAGGTTATTCCTCACTTACAATCCCCTGAGCCCTCCCGGCGGTCTCACACATGATGAGACCATCGTACATAACAGGGGCTACTATACGGAATACTGAACACCAGACTGGGCTCTGCGGACGAGGTTATTCCTCACTTACAATCCCCTCCCGGCGGTCTCACACATGATGAGACCATCGTACATAACAGGGGCTACTATACGGAATACTGAACACCAGACTGGACTCTGCGGACGAGGTTATTCCTCACTTACAATCCCCTAAGTCCTCCCGGCGGTCTCACACATGATGAGACCATCGTACATAACAGGGGCTACTATACGGAATACTGAACACCAGACTGGACTCTGCGTACGAGGTTATTCCTCACTTACAATCCCCTCCCGGCGGTCTCACACATGATGGGACCATCGTACATAACAGGGGCTACTATACAGAATACTGAACACCAGACTGGGCTCTGCGGACGAGGTTATTCCTCACTTACAATCCCCTAAGTCCTCCCGGCGGTCTCACACATGATGAGACCATCGTACATAACAGGGGCTACTATACGGAATACTGAACACCAGACTGGACTCTGCGGACGAGGTTATTCCTCACGTACAATCCCCTCCCGGCGGTCTCACACATGATGAGACCATCGTACATAACAGGGGCTACTATACGGAATACTGAACACCAGACTGGGCTCTGCGGACGAGGTTATTCCTCACTTACAATCCCCTCCCGGCGGTCTCACACATGATGAGAGCATCGTACATAACAGGGGCTACTATACGGAATACTGAACACCAGACTGGGCTCTGCGGACGAGGTTATTCCTCACTTACAATCCCCTGAGTCCTCCCGGCGGTCTCACACATGATGAGACCATCGTACATAACAGGGGCTACTATACGGAATACTGAACACCAGGCTGGACTCTGCGGACGAGGTTATTCCTCACTTACAATCCCCTCCCGGCGGTCTCACACATGATGAGACCATCGTACATAACAGGGGCTACTATACGGAATACTGAACACCAGACTGGACTCTGCGGACGAGGTTATTCCTCACTTACAATCCCCTCCCGGCGGTCTCACACATGATGAGACCATCGTACATAATAGGGGCTACTATACGGAATACTGAACACCAGACTGGGCTCTGCGGACGAGGTTATTCCTCACTTACAATCCCCTCCCGGCGGTCTCACACATGATGAGACCATCGTACATAACAGGGGCTACTATACGGAATACTGAACACCAGACTGGGCTCTGCGGACGAGGTTATTCCTCACTTACAATCCCCTCCCGGCGGTCTCACACATGATGAGACCATCGTACATAACAGGGGCTACTATACAGAATACTGAACACCAGACTGGGCTCTGCTGGACGAGGTTATTCCTCACTTACAATCCCCTCCCGGCGGTCTCACACATGATGAGACCATCGTACATAACAGGGGCTACTATACAGAATACTGAACACCAGACTGGGCTCTGCGGACGAGGTTATTCCTCACTTACAATCCCCTCCCGGCGGTCTCACACATGATGAGACCATCGTACATAACAGGGGCTACTATACAGAATACTGAACACCAGACTGGGCTCTGCGGACGAGGTTATCCCTCACTTACAATCCCCTCCCGGCGGTCTCACACATGATGAGGCCATCGTACATAACAGGGGCTACTATACAGAATACTGAACACCAGACTGGGCTCTGCGGACGAGGTTATTCCTCACTTACAATCCCCTCCCGGCGGTCTCACACATGATGAGACCATCGTACATAACGGGGGCTACTATACGGAATACTGAACACCAGACTGGACTCTGCGGACGAGGTTATTCCTCACTTACAATCCCCTCCCGGCGGTCTCACACATCCCCAGAGAGCTCAGGTGAGCCACTATAGGGTTAAAGGGGTTGTCCCGCGGCAGCAAGTGGGGTTATACACTTCTGTATGGCCATATTAATGCACTTTGTAATATACATCGTGCATTAAATATGATCCATACAGAAGTTATTCACTTACCTGCTCCGTTGCTGGCGTCCCCGTTGCCATGGTTCCGTCTAACTTCGGTGTCTTCCTGCTTTTTTAGACGCGCTTGCGCAGATGGATCTTCTCCCTTCGGCTGGTCTTGGAAGCATCAGCGTTTTGGCTCCGCCCCTTGTACGCGTCATCGCGTAGCTCCGCCCCCATCACGTGCCGATTCCAGCCAATCAGGAGTCTGGAACCGGCACACGTCATGGGGCGGAGCTACGCGATGACGCGTACAAGGGGGCGGAGCCAAAACGCTGATGCTTCCAAGACCAGCCGAAGAGAGAAGATCCATCTGCGCAAGCGCGTCTAAAAAAGCAGGAAGACACCGAAGTTAGACGGAACCATGGCAACGGGGACGCCAGCAACGGAGCAGGTAAGTGAATAACTTCTGTATAGCTCATAATTAATGCACGATGTACATTACAAAGTGCATTAATATGGCCATACAGAAGTGTATAACCCCACCTGCTGCCGCGGGACAACCCCTTTAATACCCCCAAAGCCCAGCAGCTTACTCCGTCCCATTACAGGGGGCTGAGGGGCGGGGCCCTCGCTGGGCACAATACTGACCTCTGCTGGCCACCAATCAGCTTTACATCCTTCATCTCCACACCAATAATGTCCCCAATGCAGCGGTGTCATGGGGGGCCGGACTGCCAGCACTGACATGTTACTACAGCCAGAGACTCTGTACTGCGGCCGGAACCTTCCGGGAACTGGGACTAAGTAATCCTAAACATATAACCAATTTACTGACCTCAGCTGGGAGATGCTAGAATGGAGGGACTGCTAGGAGGTCTGAGGACAGGAAGTCACATGGTCTAATGGTCACATGACGGGAAGAGGAGAAGCCTACTACAATGTAGTTCTGTGGAGAGAAAAGAGAAGTCTGCTAGAATGGAGGGACTCCTAGGAGGTCCGAGGACAGGAAGTCACATGGTCTAATGGTCACATGACGGGAAGAGGAGAAGCCTACTACAATGTAGTTCTGTGGAGAGAAAAGAGAAGTCTGCTAGAATGGAGGGACTCCTAGGAGGTCTGAGGGCAGGAAGTTATATGGTCACATGACAGAAAAAGGAGGGGCTTACTTTAATGTAGTTCTGTGGAGAGAGAAGATGTCAGGACAGGGCCCGGGATAATGGAAGTCCCTGAGAAAACCCGCAACCCCTGTCCCTGCCTACTCGCCCCCCTGGACTAGGCCCCAGGGCGACAACTGGGCGGCGGTCCCTACTCTCAGTAGGGAAGCAGGGCACGGGAAAGACAAACAGACACTGGAGACAAACAAACAGTAGAATGGTCAGACTATCCGGGTCGGCAGTAGGAGGGGACGCAGTACAGAGGGGGAGGCAAAACGTAGTCAAGGTACAAAAGCAGAGGTCAGAAGGCCGGGGTCCCAACAGGAGTCCCACAATACCCGGTGCAGCTGGAAGACCAGACTAACCCCGGCAATGCTGGAAGGAAGCAGAGACGGTAAAATGGTGTCAGAAGTCCCGCCGGGCAGCCGATTGGGGCGGGGAGCCTGACAGCAGCAGGGCCCAATCAAGGGGCTCTGGGAACACCGCCCCCAGCCTCGCTGAGCAGACGGATGCCGAGGAAGCACGCCCGGTAGTCATGGAGATGGAGATGTGCCCCCTGCTGGTCAGGGTAGTGGTGTATCTTGACGCCACCAGGAAGCTCAGGGTGTGACAGGACCCCACGTCACACCCCTAGCTCCTGATTGGCTGCATTCCTCCAGGTCCTAGCAGCAGCGTCTGTAGTGTTTCTCTGCTCTCCACGGTTCGGCTTACTCTCACTGATAGGCTTCAGTTATTAGCGGTACAGGGGTCGCCTGCCAGGAAGAGTTACCCGAACCCTAACCGGGGAGAGCAGGGTGACATCCCTACAGAGGCTGGTGTGATGCAGCAGAGCTCAGCTAGTCCCCTTCACCCTCGATATGCTAGCGGCAGCACACGGGGAGACTGACAGCGGGGCTGCTAACGGGAGAGCTGGCAGCAGCGGGGAGACAGAGGGGTGGAGCGCAGGTGAGAGAGAACTAGCCCGCTGACTGCTAGTGCTGCCCTGCCTCCTGTACCTGCTGCGGCTGTCACCACCAATGCCGTCCTCATTCTCTGCTCACTGACTGCCAGGACCAGTGAGAGGAGGCTGCCACCGGCCAATCAGGAGTAGGGGACGTCACCCTGTCAATCTGCTATCCACCAGCACCTCCTGGTGGCATCAAGATACAGCAGTACCACTGGTCAGAGGGTCCCGATGCTTCACCCCCCAGGATTTCTCTTCCTCTGTAGGAATGCTGCCCCCGCTGGTCGGAGGGCCCCGATGCTTCACCCCCCCAGGATTTCTCTCCCTCTGTAGGAATGCTGCCCCCTGCTCGTTGGAGGGTCCCAATACTTCACCCCCAGGATTTCTCTTCCTCCATGTGGGAATGCTGCCCCCTGCTGATCGGAGGGTCCCGATGCTTCACCCTCCAGGATTTCTCTTCCTTTGTAGGAATGCTGCCCCCTGCTGGTCGGAGGGTCCCGATGCTTCACCCCCAGGATTTCTCCTCCTCTGTGAGAATGCTGCCCCTGCCGGTCAGAGGATCCCGATACTTCACCCCCAGGATTTCTCTTCCTCTGTGGGAATGCTGCCCCCTGCTGGTCGGAGGATCCCGATGCTTCACCCCCCAGGATTTCTCTTCCTCTGTAGGAATGCTGCCCCCTGCTGGTCAGAGGGTCCCGATGCTTCACTTCCAGGATTTCTCTTCCTCTGTGTGGTAATGCTGCCCCCTGCTGGTCAGAGGGTCCTGATGCTTCACCCCCCAGGATTTCTCTTCCTCTGTGTGGGAATGCTGCCCCCTGCTGGTCAGAGGGTCCCGCTGCTTCACCCCCAGGATTTCTCTTCCTCTGTAGGAATGCTGCCCCCTGCTGGTCAGAGTGTCCCGATGCTTCACCCCCCAGGATTTCTCTTCCTCTACAGGAATGCTGCCCCCTGCTGGTCGGAGGGTCCAGATGCTTCACCCCCAGGATTTCTCTTCCTCTGTAGGAATGCTGCCCCCTGCTGGTCGGAGGGTCCCGATGCTTCTCCCACAGGATTTATCTTCCTCTGTGGGAATGCTGCCCCCTGCTGGTCGGAGGGTCCCGATGCTTCACCCCCCGGATTTCTCTTCCTCTGTAGGAATGCTGCCCCCTGCTGGTCAGAGGGTCCCGATACTTCTCCCCCAGGATTTCTCTTCCTCTGTAAGAATGCTGCCCCCTGCTGGTCAGGGGGTCCCGATGCTTCACCCCCAGGATTTCTCTTCCTCTGTAGGAATGCTGCCCCCTGCTGGTCAGAGGGTCCCGAAGCTTCTCCCCCAGGATTTCTCTTCCTCTGTGGGAATGCTGCCACCTGCTGGTCAGAGGGTCCCGATGCCTCACCCCTCAGGATTTCTCTTCTCTGTAGGAATGCTGCCCCCTGCTGGTCTGAGGGTCCCGATGCTTCACCCACAGAATTTCTCTTCCTCTGTAGGAATGCTGCCCCCTGCTGGTCTGAGGGTCCCGATGCTTTTCCCCCAGGATTTCTCTTCCTCTGTAGGAATGCTGCCCCCTGCTGGTCGGATGGTCCCGAGGCTTCACCCCCCAGGATTTCTCTTCCTCTCTGTGGGAATGCTGCCCCCTGCTGGTCGGAGGATCCCGATGCTTTACCCTCCAGGATTTCTCTTCCTTTGTAGGAATGCTGCCCCCTGCTGGTCGGAGGGTCCCGATGCTTCACCCTCCAGGATTTCTCTTCCTCTGTAGGAATGCTGCCCCCTGCTGGTCGGAGGGTCCTGACGCTTCACCCCCCAGTATTTCTCTTCCTCTGTAGGAATGCTGCCCCCTGCGGGTCTGAGGGTCCCGATGCTTTACCGCCAGGATTTCTCTTCCTCTGTAGGAATGCTGCCCCCTGCTGGTCGGAGGGTCCTGACGCTTCACCCCCCAGTATTTCTCTTCCTCTGTAGGAATGCTGCCCCCTGCGGGTCTGAGGGTCCCGATGCTTCACCCCCCAGGATTTCTCTTCCTCTGTGGGAATGCTGCCCCCTGCTGATCGGAGGGTCCCGATGCTTCACCCCCCAGGATTTCTCTTCCTCTGTGGGAATGCTGCCCCCTGCTGGTCAGAGGGTCCTGATGCTTCACCCTCAGGATTTCTCTTCCTCTGTGTGGGAATGCTGCCCCCTGCTGGTCAGAGGGTCTCGATGCTTCACCCCCAGGATTTCTCTTGCTCTGTGGGATTGCTGCCCCCTGCTGGTCGGAGCGTCCTGATGCTTCACCCCCCAGGATTTCTCTTCCTCTGTGGGAATACTGCCCCCTACTGGTCGGAGGGTCCTGATGCTTCACCCTCCAGGATTTCTCTTCCTCTGTGGGAATGCTGCCCCCTGCTGGTCAGAGGGTCCAGATGCTTCACCCCCAGGATTTCTCTTCCTCTGTAGGAATGCTGCCCCCTGCTGGTCGGAGGGCCCGCTATTTCACCCCCAAGGATTTCTCTTCCTCTGTAGGAATGCTGCCCCCTGCTGGTCAGAGGGTCCCGATGCTTCACCCCCAGGATTTATCTTCCTCTGTGGGAATGCTGCCCCCTGCTGGTCGGAGGGTCCCGATTTCTCTTCCTCTGTAGGAATGCTGCCCCCTGCTGGTCAGAGGGTCCCGATGCTTCTCCCCCAGGATTTCTCTTCCTCTGTAGGAATGCTGCCCCCTGCTGGTCGGAGGGTCCCGATGCTTCACCCCCAGGATTTCTCTTGCTCTGTGGGATTGCTGCCCCCTGCTGGTTGGAGGGTCCTGGTGCTTCACCCCCCAGGATTTCTCTTCCTCTGAGGGAATGCTGCCCCCTGCTGGTCGGAGCGTCCCGATGCTTCACCCCCCAGGATTTCTCTTCCTCTGTGGGAATACTGCCCCCTACTGGTCGGAGGGTCCTGATGCTTCACCCTCCAGGATTTCTCTTGCTCTGTGGGAATGCTGCCCCCTGCTGGTCAGAGGGTCCAGATGCTTCACCCCCCAGGATTTCTCTTCCTCTGTAGGAATGCTGCCCCCTGCTGGTCGGAGGGCCCCGCTATTTCACCCCCAAGGATTTCTCTTCCTCTGTGGGAATGCTGCCCCCTGCTGGTCAGATTGTCCCGATGCTTCACCCCCAGGATTTATCTTCCTCTGTAGGAATGCTGCCCCCTGCTGGTCGGAGGGTCCCGAGGCTTCACCCCCCAGGATTTCTCTTCCTCTCTGTGGGAATGCTGCCCCCTGCTGGTCGGAGGGTCCCGATGC
The DNA here is from genome assembly GCF_035609145.1 of Eleutherodactylus coqui. NCBI lineage: Eukaryota > Metazoa > Chordata > Amphibia > Anura > Eleutherodactylidae > Eleutherodactylus > Eleutherodactylus coqui. The sequence goes on from NC_089841.1 coordinate 4,021,368, forward strand.
TTCACCCCCAGGATTTCTCTTGCTCTGTGGGATTGCTGCCCCCTGCTGGTTGGAGGGTCCTGGTGCTTCACCCCCCAGGATTTCTCTTCCTCTGAGGGAATGCTGCCCCCTGCTGGTCGGAGCGTCCCGATGCTTCACCCCCCAGGATTTCTCTTCCTCTGTGGGAATACTGCCCCCTACTGGTCGGAGGGTCCTGACGCTTCACCCCCCAGGATTTCTCTTCCTCTGTAGGAATGCTGCCCTCTGCTGGTCGGAGGGTCCCGATGCTTCACCCTCCAGGATTTCCCTTCCTCTGTAGGAATGCTGCCCCCTGCGGGTCTGAGGGTCCCGATGCTTTACCGCCAGGATTTCTCTTCCTCTGTAGGAATGCTGCCCCCTGCTGGTCAGAGGATCCTGATGCTTCACCACCCAGGATTTCTCCTCCTCTGTGGGAATGCTGCCCCCTGCTGGTCGGAGGGTTCCGATGCTTCACCCCCCAGGATTTCTCTTCCTCTGTAGGAATGCTGCCCCCTGCTGGTCGGAGGGTCCCGATGCTTCACCCCCAGGATTTCTCTTGCTCTGTAGGAATGCTGCCCCCTGCTGGTCAGAGGGTCCCGATGCTTCACCCCCCAGGATTTCTCTTCCTCTGTGGGAATGCTGCCCCCTGCTGATCGGAGGGTCCCGATGCTTCACCCCCCAGGATTTCTCTTCCTCTGTGGGAATGCTGCCCCCTGCTGGTCAGAGGGTCCTGATGCTTCACCCTCAGGATTTCTCTTCCTCTGTGTGGGAATGCTGCCCCCTGCTGGTCAGAGGGTCTCGATGCTTCACCCCCAGGATTTCTCTTGCTCTGTGGGATTGCTGCCCCCTGCTGGTCGGAGCGTCCTGATGCTTCACCCCCCAGGATTTCTCTTCCTCTGTGGGAATACTGCCCCCTACTGGTCGGAGGGTCCTGATGCTTCACCCTCCAGGATTTCTCTTCCTCTGTGGGAATGCTGCCCCCTGCTGGTCAGAGGGTCCAGATGCTTCACCCCCAGGATTTCTCTTCCTCTGTAGGAATGCTGCCCCCTGCTGGTCGGAGGGCCCGCTATTTCACCCCCAAGGATTTCTCTTCCTCTGTAGGAATGCTGCCCCCTGCTGGTCAGAGGGTCCCGATGCTTCACCCCCAGGATTTATCTTCCTCTGTGGGAATGCTGCCCCCTGCTGGTCGGAGGGTCCCGATTTCTCTTCCTCTGTAGGAATGCTGCCCCCTGCTGGTCAGAGGGTCCCGATGCTTCTCCCCCAGGATTTCTCTTCCTCTGTAGGAATGCTGCCCCCTGCTGGTCGGAGGGTCCCGATGCTTCACCCCCAGGATTTCTCTTGCTCTGTGGGATTGCTGCCCCCTGCTGGTTGGAGGGTCCTGGTGCTTCACCCCCCAGGATTTCTCTTCCTCTGAGGGAATGCTGCCCCCTGCTGGTCGGAGCGTCCCGATGCTTCACCCCCCAGGATTTCTCTTCCTCTGTGGGAATACTGCCCCCTACTGGTCGGAGGGTCCTGATGCTTCACCCTCCAGGATTTCTCTTGCTCTGTGGGAATGCTGCCCCCTGCTGGTCAGAGGGTCCAGATGCTTCACCCCCCAGGATTTCTCTTCCTCTGTAGGAATGCTGCCCCCTGCTGGTCGGAGGGCCCCGCTATTTCACCCCCAAGGATTTCTCTTCCTCTGTGGGAATGCTGCCCCCTGCTGGTCAGATTGTCCCGATGCTTCACCCCCAGGATTTATCTTCCTCTGTAGGAATGCTGCCCCCTGCTGGTCGGAGGGTCCCGAGGCTTCACCCCCCAGGATTTCTCTTCCTCTCTGTGGGAATGCTGCCCCCTGCTGGTCGGAGGGTCCCGATGCTTCACCCCCAGGATTTCTCTTGCTCTGTGGGATTGCTGCCCCCTGCTGGTTGGAGGGTCCTGGTGCTTCACCCCCCAGGATTTCTCTTCCTCTGAGGGAATGCTGCCCCCTGCTGGTCGGAGCGTCCCGATGCTTCACCCCCCAGGATTTCTCTTCCTCTGTGGGAATACTGCCCCCTACTGGTCGGAGGGTCCTGACGCTTCACCCCCCAGGATTTCTCTTCCTCTGTAGGAATGCTGCCCTCTGCTGGTCGGAGGGTCCCGATGCTTCACCCTCCAGGATTTCCCTTCCTCTGTAGGAATGCTGCCCCCTGCGGGTCTGAGGGTCCCGATGCTTTACCGCCAGGATTTCTCTTCCTCTGTAGGAATGCTGCCCCCTGCTGGTCAGAGGATCCTGATGCTTCACCACCCAGGATTTCTCCTCCTCTGTGGGAATGCTGCCCCCTGCTGGTCGGAGGGTTCCGATGCTTCACCCCCCAGGATTTCTCTTCCTCTGTAGGAATGCTGCCCCCTGCTGGTCGGAGGGTCCCGATGCTTCACCCCCAGGATTTCTCTTGCTCTGTAGGAATGCTGCCCCCTGCTGGTCAGAGGGTCCCGATGCTTCACCCCCCAGGATTTCTCTTCCTCTGTGGGAATGCTGCCCCCTGCTGGTCAGAGGGTCCTGATGCTTCACCCTCAGGATTTCTCTTCCTCTGTGTGGGAATGCTGCCCCCTGCTGGTCAGAGGGTCTCGATGCTTCACCCCCAGGATTTCTCTTGCTCTGTGGGATTGCTGCCCCCTGCTGGTCGGAGCGTCCTGATGCTTCACCCCCCAGGATTTCTCTTCCTCTGTGGGAATACTGCCCCCTACTGGTCGGAGGGTCCTGATGCTTCACCCTCCAGGATTTCTCTTCCTCTGTGGGAATGCTGCCCCCTGCTGGTCAGAGGGTCCAGATGCTTCACCCCCAGGATTTCTCTTCCTCTGTAGGAATGCTGCCCCCTGCTGGTCGGAGGGCCCGCTATTTCACCCCCAAGGATTTCTCTTCCTCTGTAGGAATGCTGCCCCCTGCTGGTCAGAGGGTCCCGATGCTTCACCCCCAGGATTTATCTTCCTCTGTGGGAATGCTGCCCCCTGCTGGTCGGAGGGTCCCGATTTCTCTTCCTCTGTAGGAATGCTGCCCCCTGCTGGTCAGAGGGTCCCGATGCTTCTCCCCCAGGATTTCTCTTCCTCTGTAGGAATGCTGCCCCCTGCTGGTCGGAGGGTCCCGATGCTTCACCCCCAGGATTTCTCTTGCTCTGTGGGATTGCTGCCCCCTGCTGGTTGGAGGGTCCTGGTGCTTCACCCCCCAGGATTTCTCTTCCTCTGAGGGAATGCTGCCCCCTGCTGGTCGGAGCGTCCCGATGCTTCACCCCCCAGGATTTCTCTTCCTCTGTGGGAATACTGCCCCCTACTGGTCGGAGGGTCCTGATGCTTCACCCTCCAGGATTTCTCTTGCTCTGTGGGAATGCTGCCCCCTGCTGGTCAGAGGGTCCAGATGCTTCACCCCCCAGGATTTCTCTTCCTCTGTAGGAATGCTGCCCCCTGCTGGTCGGAGGGCCCCGCTATTTCACCCCCAAGGATTTCTCTTCCTCTGTGGGAATGCTGCCCCCTGCTGGTCAGATTGTCCCGATGCTTCACCCCCAGGATTTATCTTCCTCTGTAGGAATGCTGCCCCCTGCTGGTCGGAGGGTCCCGAGGCTTCACCCCCCAGGATTTCTCTTCCTCTCTGTGGGAATGCTGCCCCCTGCTGGTCGGAGGGTCCCGATGCTTCACCCCCAGGATTTCTCTTGCTCTGTGGGATTGCTGCCCCCTGCTGGTTGGAGGGTCCTGGTGCTTCACCCCCCAGGATTTCTCTTCCTCTGAGGGAATGCTGCCCCCTGCTGGTCGGAGCGTCCCGATGCTTCACCCCCCAGGATTTCTCTTCCTCTGTGGGAATACTGCCCCCTACTGGTCGGAGGGTCCTGACGCTTCACCCCCCAGGATTTCTCTTCCTCTGTAGGAATGCTGCCCTCTGCTGGTCGGAGGGTCCCGATGCTTCACCCTCCAGGATTTCCCTTCCTCTGTAGGAATGCTGCCCCCTGCGGGTCTGAGGGTCCCGATGCTTTACCGCCAGGATTTCTCTTCCTCTGTAGGAATGCTGCCCCCTGCTGGTCAGAGGATCCTGATGCTTCACCACCCAGGATTTCTCCTCCTCTGTGGGAATGCTGCCCCCTGCTGGTCGGAGGGTTCCGATGCTTCACCCCCAGGATTTCTCTTCCTCTGTAGGAATGCTGCCCCCTGCTGGTCGGAGGGTCCCGATGCTTCACCCCCAGGATTTCTCTTGCTCTGTAGGAATGCTGCCCCCAGCTGGTCGGAGGGTCCCGATGCTTCACCCCCAGGATTTCTCTTCCTCTGTAGGAATGCTGCCCCCTGCTGGTCAGAGGATCCTGATGCTTCACCACCCAGGATTTCTCCTCCTCTGTGGGATTGCTGCCCCCTGCTGATCGGAGGGTCCCGATGCTTCACCCCCCAGAATTTCTCTTCCTCTGTGGGAATGCTGCCCCCTGCTGGTCAGAGGGTCCTGATGCTTCACCCTCAGGATTTCTCTTCCTCTGTGTGGGAATGCTGCCCCCTGCTGGTCAGAGGGTCTCGATGCTTCACCCCCAGGATTTCTCTTACTCTGTGGGATTGCTGCCCCCTGCTGGTTGGAGGGTCCTGGTGCTTCACCCCCCAGGATTTCTCTTCCTCTGAGGGAATGCTGCCCCCTGCTGGTCGGAGCGTCCTGATGCTTCACCCCCCAGGATTTCTCTTCCTCTGTGGGAATACTGCCCCCTACTGGTCGGAGGGTCCTGATGCTTCACCCTCCAGGATTTCTCTTCCTCTGTGGGAATGCTGCCCCCTGCTGGTCAGAGGGTCCTGATGCTTCACCCTCCAGGATTACTCTTCCTCTGAGGGAATGCTGCCCCCTGCGGGTCAGAGGGTCCTGATGCTTCACCCCCTAGGACTTCTCTTTCTCTGTGGGAATGCTGCCCCCTGCTGTTTGGAGGGTCCCAGTGCTTCACAACCCAGCATTTCTTTACCTCTTTGTGGGAATGCTGCCCCCTGCTGGTCAGAGGGTCCCGATGCTTGACCTCCCAGGATTTCTCTTCCTCTGTAGGAATGCTGCCCCCTGCTGGTCAGAGGATCCTGATGCTTCACCACCCAGGATTTCTCCTCCTCTGTGGGAATGCTGCCCCCTGCTGGTCGGAGGGTCTCGATGCTTCACCCCCAGGATTTCTCTTCCTCTGTGGGAATGCTGCCCCCTGCTGGTCAGAGGGTCTCGATGCTTCACCCCCAGGATTTCTCTTCCTCTGTAGGAATGCTGCCCCCTGCTGGTCGGAGGGTCCCGGTGCTTCACCCCCAGTATTTCTCTTCCTCTGTGGGAATGCTGCACCCTGCTGGTCGGAGGGTCCCGATGCTTCACCCTCCAGGATTTCTCTTCCTTTGTAGGAATGCTGCCCCCTGCTGGTCAGAGGGTACTGATGCTTCACCCCCCAGGATTTCTCTTCCTCTGTAGGAATGCTGCCCCCTGCTGGTCGGAGGGTCCCGATGCTACACCCTCCAGGATTTCTCTTCCTCTGTAGGAATGCTGCCCCCTGCTGGTCGGAGGGTCCTGAAGCTTCACCCCCCAGGATTTCTCTTCCTCTGTGTGGGAATGCTGCCCCCTGCTGGTCGGAGGGTCTCGATGCTTCACCCCCAGGATTTCTCTTCCTCTGTAGGAATGCTGCCCCCTGCTGGTCAGAGGGTCCCGATGCTTCTCCCCCAGGATTTCTCTTCCTCTGTGGGAATGCTGCCACCTGCTGGTCAGAAGGTCCCGATGCTTCACCCCACAGGATTTCTCTTCCTCTGTAGGAATGCTGCCCCCTGCTGGTCTGAGGGTCCCGATGCTTTACCCCCAGGATTTCTCTTCCTCTGTAGGAATGCTGCCCCCTGCTGGTCGGAGGGTCCCGATGCTTCACCCTCCAGGATTTCCCTTCCTCTGTAGGAATGCTGCCCCCTGCTGGTCTGAGGGTCCCAATCCTTTACCGCCAGGATTTCTCTTCCTCTGTAGGAATGCTGCCCCCTGCTGGTCAGAGGATCCTGATGCTTCACCACCCAGGATTTCTCTTACTCTGTAGGAATGCTGCCCCCTGCTGGTCAGAGGATCCTGATGCTTCACCACCCAGGATTTCTCCTCCTCTGTGGGAATGCTGCCCCCTGCTGGTCGGAGGGTTCCGATGCTTCACCCCCAGGATTTCTCTTCCTCTGTAGGAATGCTGCCCCCTGCTGGTCGGAGGGTCCCGATGCTTCACCCCCAGGATTTCTCTTGCTCTGTGGGATTGCTGCCCCCTGCTGATCGGAGGGTCCCGATGCTTCACCCCCCAGAATTTCTCTTCCTCTGTGGGAATGCTGCCCCCTGCTGGTCAGAGGGTCCTGATGCTTCACCCTCAGGATTTCTCCTCCTCTGTGGGAATGCTGCCCCCTGCTGGTCAGAGGGTCTCGATGCTTCACCCCCAGGATTTCTCTTACTCTGTGGGATTGCTGCCCCCTGCTGGTTGGAGGGTCCTGGTGCTTCACCCCCCAGGATTTCTCTTCCTCTGAGGGAATGCTGCCCCCTGCTGGTCGGAGCGTCCTGATGCTTCACCCCCCAGGATTTCTCTTCCTCTGTGGGAATACTGCCCCCTACTGGTCGGAGGTTCCTGATGCTTCACCCTCCAGGATTTCTCTTCCTCTGTGGGAATGCTGCCCCCTGCTGGTCGGAGGGTCCCGATGCTTCACCCTCCAGGATTTCTCTTCCTCTGTGGGAATGCTGCCCCCTGCTGGTCGGAGGGTCCCGATGCTTCACCCCCCAGGATTTCTCTTCCTCTCTGTGGGAATGCTGCCCCCTGCTGGTCAGAGGGTCCTGATGCTTCACCCTCCAGGATTTCTCTTCCTCTGAGGGAATGCTGCCCCCTGCTGGTCAGAGGGTCCTGATGCTTCACCCCCTAGGACTTCTCTTTCTCTGTGGAAATGCTGCCCCCTGCTGTTTGGAGGGTCCCAGTGCTTCACAACCCAGCATTTCTTTACCTCTTTGTGGGAATGCTGCCCCCTGCTGGTCAGAGGGTCCCGATGCTTGACCTCCCAGGATTTCTTTTCCTCTGACAAAATGCTGCCCCCTGCTGGTTAGAGGTTCCCGATGCTTCAACCCCTGGATTTCTCTTCCTCTGTAGGAATGCTGCCCCCTGCTGGTTAGAGGATTCCGATGCTTCACCCCCCCAGGATATCTCTTCCTCTGTAGGAATGCTGCCCCCTGCTGGACAGAGGGTCCCGATGCTTCACCCCCAGAATGTCTCTTCCTCTGTAGGAATGCTGCCCCATGCTGGTCTGAGGGTCACGATGCTTCACCCCCAGGATTTCTCTTCCTCTGTAGGAATGCTGCCCCCTGCTGGACAGAGGGTCCCGATGCTTCACCCCCAGGATTTCTCTTCCTCTGTAGGAATGCTGCCCCCTGCTGGTCAGAGGATCCTGATGCTTCACCACCCAGGATTTCTCCTCCTCTGTGGGAATGCTGCCCCCTGCTGGTCGGAGGGTTCCGATGCTTCACCCCCCAGGATTTCTCTTCCTCTGTAGGAATGCTGCCACCTGCTGGTTAGAGGATTCCGATGCTTCACCCCCCAGGATTTCTCTTCCTCTGTAGGAATGCTGCCCCCTGCTGGACAGAGGGTCCCGATGCTTCACCCCCAGAATTTCTTTTCCTCTGTAGGAATGCTGCCCCCTGCTGGTCTGAGGGTCCCAATGCTTCTCCCCCAGGATTTCTCTTCCTCTGTGGGAATGCTGCCACCTGCTGGTCAGAGGGTCCCGATGCCTCACCCCACAGGATTTCTCTTCCTCTGTAGGAATGCTGCCCCCTGCTGGTCTGAGGGTCCCGATGCTTTACCCCCAGGATTTCTCTTCCTCTGTAGGAATGCTGCCCCCAGCTGGTCGGAGGGTCCCGGTGCTTCACCCCCAGTATTTCTCTTCCTCTGTGGGAATGCTGCCCCCTGCTGGTCGGAGGGTCCCGATGCTTCAACCTCCAGGATTTCTCTTCCTTTGTAGGAATGCTGCCCCCTGCTGGTCAGAGGGTCCTGATGCTTCACCCCCCAGGATTTCTCTTCCTCTGTAGGAATGCTGCCCCCTGCTGGTCGGAGGGTCCCCATGCTTCACCCCCAGGATTTCTCTTGCTCTGTGGGATTGCTGCCCCCTGCTGATCGGAGGGTCCGGATGCTTCACCCCCCAGGATTTCTCTTCCTCTGTGGGAATGCTGCCCCCTGCTGGTCAGAGGGTCCTGAGGTTTCACCCTCAGAATTTCTCTTCCTCTGTGTGGGAATGCTGCCCCCTGCTGGTCAGAGGGTCTCCATGCTTCACCCCCAGGATTTCTCTTACTCTGTGGGATTGCTGCCCCCTGCTGGTTGGAGGGTCCTGGTGCTTCACCCCCCAGGATTTCTCTTCCTCTGAGGGAATGCTGCCCCCTGCTGGTCGGAGCGTCCTGATGCTTCACCCCCCAGGATTTCTCTTCCTCTGTGGGAATACTGCCCCCTACTGGTCGGAGGGTCCTGAAGCTTCACCCTCCAGGATTTCTCTTCCTCTGAGGGAATGCTGCCCCCTGCGGGTCAGAGGGTCCTGATGCTTCACCCCCTAGGACTTCTCTTTCTCTGTGGGAATGCTGCCCCCTGCTGTTTGGAGGGTCCCGATGCTTGACCTCCCAGGATTTCTTTTCCTCTGAGGGAATGCTGCCCCCTGCTGGTTAGAGGTTCCCGATGCTTCAACCCCCAGGATTTCTCTTCCTCTGTAGGAATGCTGCCCCCTGCTGGACAGAGGGTCCCGATGCTTCACCCCCAGAATTTCTCTTCCTCTGTAGGAATGCTGCCCCCTGCTGGTCTGAGGGTCACGATGCTTTACCCCCAGGATTTCTCTTCCTCTGTAGGAATGCTGCCCCCTGCTGGTCAGAGGATCCTGATGCTTCACCACCCAGGATTTCTCCTCCTCTGTGGGAATGCTGCCCCCTGCTGGTCGGAGGGTTCCGATGCTTCACCCCCCAGGATTTCTCTTCCTCTGTAGGAATGCTGCCCCCTGCTGGTCGGAGGGTCCTGATGCTTCACCCTCAGGATTTCTCTTCCTCTGTGTGGGAATGTTGCCCCCTGCTGGTCAGAGGGTCTCGATGCTTCACCCCCAGGATTTCTCTTACTCTGTGGGATTGCTGCCCCCTGCTGGTTGGAGGGTCCTGGTGCTTCACCCCCCAGGATTTCTCTTCCTCTGAGGGAATGCTGCCCCCTGCTGGTCGGAGCGTCCTGATGCTTCACCCCCCAGCATTTCTCTTCCTCTGTGGGAATACTGCCCCCTACTGGTCGGAGGGTCCTGATGCTTCACCCTCCAGGATTTCTCTTCCTCTGTGGGAATGCTGCCCCCTGCTGGTCAGAGGGTCCTGATGCTTCACCCTCCAGGATTTCTCTTCCTCTGAGGGAATGCTGCCCCCTGCGGGTCAGAGGGTCCTGATGCTTCACCCCCTAGGACTTCTCTTTCTCTGTAGGAATGCTGCCCCCTGCTGTTTGGAGGGTCCCGGTGCTTCACAACCCAGCATTTCTTTACCTCTTTGTGGGAATGCTGCGCCCTGCTGGTCAGAGGGTCCCGATGCTTGACCTCCCAGGATTTCTTTTCCTCTGAGGGAATGCTGCCCGCTGCTGGTTAGAGGTTCCCGATGCTTCAACCCCAGGATTTCTCTTCCTCTGTAGGAATGCTGCCACCTGCTGGTTAGAGGATTCCGATGCTTCACCCCCCAGGATTTCTCTTCCTCTGTAGGAATGCTGCCCCCTGCTGGACAGAGGGTCCCGATGCTTCACCCCCAGGATTTCTCTTCCTCTGTAGGAATGCTGCCCCCTGCTGGTCGGAGGGTCCCGGTGCTTCACCCTCCAGGATTTCTCTTCCTCTGTAGGAATGCTGCCCCCTGCTGGATAGAGGATCCCGATGCTTCACCCCCAGGATTTCTCTTCCTCTGTAGGAATGCTGCCACCTGCTGGTTAGAGGATTCCGATGCTTCACCCCCCAGGATTTCTCTTCCTCTGTAGGAATGCTGCCCCCTGCTGGACAGAGGGTCCCGATGCTTCACCCCCAGAATTTCTTTTCCTCTGTAGGAATGCTGCCCCCTGCTGGTCTGAGGGTCACGATGCTTTACCCCCAGGATTTCTCTTCCTCTGTAGGAATGCTGCCCCCTGCTGGTCGGAGGGTCCCGGTGCTTCACCCTCCAGGATTTCTCTTCCTCTGTAGGAATGCTGCCCCCTGCTGGTTGGAGGGTCCCAATGCTTCTCCCCCAGGATTTCTCTTCCTCTGTGGGAATGCTGCCACCTGCTGGTCAGAGGGTCCCGATGCCTCACCCCACAGGATTTCTCTTCCTCTGTAGGAATGCTGCCCCCTGCTGGTCTGAGGGTCCCGATGCTTTACCCCCAGGATTTCTCTTCCTCTGTAGGAATGCTGCCCCCAGCTGGTCGGAGGGTCCCGGTGGTTCACCCCCAGTATTTCTCTTCCTCTGTGGGAATGCTGCCCCTCCTGGTCGGAGGGTCCCGATGCTTCACCCTCCAGGATTTCTCTTCCTTTGTAGAAATGCTGCCCCCTGCTGGTCGGAGGGTCCCGATGCTTCAACCTCCAGGATTTCTCTTCCTTTGTAGGAATGCTGCCCCCTGCTGGTCGGAGGGTCCCGATGCTTCAACCTCCAGGATTTCTCTTCCTTTGTAGGAATGCTGCCCCCTGCTGGTCGGAGGGTCCTGATGCTTCACCCCCCAGGATTTCTCTTCCTCTGTAGGAATGCTGCCCCCTGCTGGTCGGAGGGTCCCCATGCTTCACCCCCAGGATTTCTCTTGCTCTGTGGGATTGCTGCCCCCTGCTGATCGGAGGGTCCCGATGCTTCACCCCCCAGGATTTCTCTTCCTCTGTGGGAATGCTGCCCCCTGCTGGTCAGAGGGTCCTGATGTTTCACCCTCAGAATTTCTCTTCCTCTGTGTGGGAATGCTGCCCCCTGCTGGTCAGAGGGTCTCGATGCTTCACCCCCAGGATTTCTCTTACTCTGTGGGATTGCTGCCCCCTGCTGGTTGGAGGGTCCTGGTGCTTCACCCCCCAGCATTTCTCTTCCTCTGTGGGAATACTGCCCCCTACTGGTCGGAGGGTCCTGAAGCTTCACCCTCCAGGATTTCTCTTCCTCTGAGGGAATGCTGCCCCCTGCGGGTCAGAGGGTCCTGATGCTTCACCCCCTAGGACTTCTCTTTCTCTGTGGGAATGCTGCCCCCTGCTGTTTGGAGGGTCCCAGTGCTTCACAACCCAGCATTTCTTTACCTCTTTGTGGGAATGCTGCCCCCTGCTGGTCAGAGGGTCCCGATGCTTGACCTCCCAGGATTTCTTTTCCTCTGAGGGAATGCTGCCCCCTGCTGGTTAGAGGTTCCCGATACTTCAACCCCCAGGATTTCTCTTCCTCTGTAGGAATGCTGCCCCCTGCTGGACAGAGGGTCCCGATGCTTCACCCCAGAATTTCTCTTCCTCTGTAGGAATGCTGCCCCCTGCTGGTCTGAGGGTCACGATGCTTTACCCCCAGGATTTCTCTTCCTCTGTAGGAATGCTGCCCCCTGCTGGTCAGAGGATCCTGATGCTTCACCACCCAGGATTTCTCCTCCTCTGTGGGAATGCTGCCCCCTGCTGGTCGGAGGGTTCCGATGCTTCACCCCCCAGGATTTCTCTTCCTCTGTAGGAATGCTGCCCCCTGCTGGTCGGAGGGTCCCGATGCTTCACCCCCAGGATTTCTCTTGCTCTGTGGGATTGCTGCCCCCTGCTGGTTGGAGGGTCCTGATGCTTCACCCTCAGGATTTCTCTTCCTCTGTGTGGGAATGCTGCCCCCTGCTGGTCAGAGGGTCTCGATGCTTCACCCCCAGGATTTCTCTTACTCTGTGGGATTGCTGCCCCCTGCTGGTTGGAGGGTCCTGGTGCTTCACCCCCCAGGATTTCTCTTCCTCTGAGAGAATGCTGCCCCCTGCTGGTCGGAGCGTCCTGATGCTTCACCCCCCAGGATTTCTCTTCCTCTGTGCGAATACTGCCCCCTACTGGTCGGAGGGTCCTGATGCTTCACCCTCCAGGATTTCGCTTCCTCTGTTGGAATGCTGCCCCCTGCTGGTCAGAGGGTCCTGGTGCTTCACCCCCCAGGATTTCTCTTCCTCTGAGGTAATGCTGCCCCCTGCTGGTCGGAGCGTCCTGATGCTTCACCCACCAGGATTTCTCTTCCTCTGTGGGAATACTGCCCCCTACTGGTCGGAGGGTCCTGATGCTTCACCCTCCAGGATTTCTCTTCCTCTGTAGGAATGCTGCCCCCTGCGGGTCAGAGGGTCCTGATGCTTCACCCCCCAGGACTTCTCTTTCTCTGTGGGAATGCTGCCCCCTGCTGTTTGGAGGGTCCCAGTGCTTCACAACCCAGCATTTCTTTACCTCTTTGTGGGAATGCTGCCCCCTGCTGGTCAGAGGGTCCCGATGCTTGACCTCCCAGGATTTCTCTTCCTCTGTAGGAATGCTGCCCCCAGCTGGTCGGAGGGTCCCGGTGCTTCACCCCCAGTATTTCTCTTCCTCTGTGGGAATGCTGCCCCCTGCTGGTCGGAGGGTCCCGATGCTTCAACCTCCAGGATTTCTCTTCCTTTGTAGGAATGCTGCCCCCTGCTGGTCAGAGGGTCCTGATGCTTCACCCCCCAGGATTTCTCTTCCTCTGTAGGAATGCTGACCCCTGCTGGTCGGAGGGTCCCCATGCTTCACCCCCAGGATTTCTCTTGCTCTGTGGGATTGCTGCCCCCTGCTGATCGGAGGGTCCGGATGCTTCACCCCCCAGGATTTCTCTTCCTCTGTGGGAATGCTGCCCCCTGCTGGTCAGAGGGTCCTGATGTTTCACCCTCAGAATTTCTCTTCCTCTGTGTGGGAATGCTGCCCCCTGCTGGTCAGAGGGTCTCGATGCTTCACCCCCAGGATTTCTCTTACTCTGTGGGATTGCTGCCCCCTGCTGGTTGGAGGGTCCTGGTGCTTCACCCCCCAGGATTTCTCTTCCTCTGAGGGAATGCTGCCCCCTGCTGGTCGGAGCGTCCTGATGCTTCACCCCCCAGGATTTCTCTTCCTCTGTGGGAATACTGCCCCCTACTGGTCGGAGGGTCCTGAAGCTTCACCCTCCAGGATTTCTCTTCCTCTGAGGGAATGCTGCCCCCTGCGGGTCAGAGGGTCCTGATGCTTCACCCCCTAGGACTTCTCTTTCTCTGTGGGAATGCTGCCCCCTGCTGTTTGGAGGGTCCCGATGCTTTACCTCCCAGGATTTCTTTTCCTCTGAGGGAATGCTGCCCCCTGCTGGTTAGAGGTTCCCGATGCTTCAACCCCCAGGATTTCTCTTCCTCTGTAGGAATGCTGCCCCCTGCTGGACAGAGGGTCCCGATGCTTCACCCCCAGAATTTCTCTTCCTCTGTAGGAATGCTGCCCCCTGCTGGTCTGAGGGTCACGATGCTTTACCCCCAGGATTTCTCTTCCTCTGTAGGAATGCTGCCCCCTGCTGGTCAGAGGATCCTGATGCTTCACCACCCAGGATTTCTCCTCCTCTGTGGGAATGCTGCCCCCTGCTGGTCGGAGGGTTCCGATGCTTCACCCCCCAGGATTTCTCTTCCTCTGTAGGAATGCTGCCCCCTGCTGGTCGGAGGGTCCCGATGCTTCACCCTCCAGGATTTCTCTTCCTCTGTGGGAATGCTGCCCCCTGCTGGTCTGAGGGTCCTGATGCTTCACCCTCAGGATTTCTCTTCCTCTGTGTGGGAATGTTGCCCCCTGCTGGTCAGAGGGTCTCGATGCTTCACCCCCAGGATTTCTCTTACTCTGTGGGATTGCTGCCCCCTGCTGGTTGGAGGGTCCTGGTGCTTCACCCCCCAGGATTTCTCTTCCTCTGAGGGAATGCTGCCCCCTGCTGGTCGGAGCGTCCTGATGCTTCACCCCCCAGCATTTCTCTTCCTCTGTGGGAATGCTGCCCCCTGCTGGTCAGAGGGTCCTGATGCTTCACCCTCCAGGATTTCTCTTCCTCTGAGGGAATGCTGCCCCCTGCGGGTCAGAGGGTCCTGATGCTTCACCCCCTAGGACTTCTCTTTCTCTGTAGGAATGCTGCCCCCTGCTGTTTGGAGGGTCCCGGTGCTTCACAACCCAGCATTTCTTTACCTCTTTGTGGGAATGCTGCCCCCTGCTGGTCAGAGGGTCCCGATGCTTGACCTCCCAGGATTTCTTTTCCTCTGAGGGAATGCTGCCCGCTGCTGGTTAGAGGTTCCCGATGCTTCAACCCCAGGATTTCTCTTCCTCTGTAGGAATGCTGCCCCCTGCTGGTCGGAGGGTCCCGGTGCTTCACCCCCCAGGATTTCTCTTCCTCTGTAGGAATGCTGCCCCCTGCTGGACAGAGGGTCCCGATGCTTCACCCCCAGAATTTCTTTTCCTCTGTAGGAATGCTGCCCCCTGCTGGTCTGAGGGTCACGATGCTTTACCCCCAGGATTTCTCTTCCTCTGTAGGAATGCTGCCCCCTGCTGGTCGGAGGGTCCCGGTGCTTCACCCTCCAGGATTTCTCTTCCTCTGTAGGAATGCTGCCCCCTGCTGGTTGGAGGGTCCCAATGCTTCTCCCCCAGGATTTCTCTTCCTCTGTGGGAATGCTGCCACCTGCTGGTCAGAGGGTCCCGATGCCTCACCCCACAGGATTTCTCTTCCTCTGTAGGAATGCTGCCCCCTGCTGGTCTGAGGGTCCCGATGCTTTACCCCCAGGATTTCTCTTCCTCTGTAGGAATGCTGCCCCCAGCTGGTCGGAGGGTCCCGGTGGTTCACCCCCAGTATTTCTCTTCCTCTGTGGGAATGCTGCCCCTCCTGGTCGGAGGGTCCCGATGCTTCACCCTCCAGGATTTCTCTTCCTTTGTAGAAATGCTGCCCCCTGCTGGTCGGAGGGTCCCGATGCTTCAACCTCCAGGATTTCTCTTCCTTTGTAGGAATGCTGCCCCCTGCTGGTCGGAGGGTCCCGATGCTTCAACCTCCAGGATTTCTCTTCCTTTGTAGGAATGCTGCCCCCTGCTGGTCGGAGGGTCCTGATGCTTCACCCCCCAGGATTTCTCTTCCTCTGTAGGAATGCTGCCCCCTGCTGGTCGGAGGGTCCCCATGCTTCACCCCCAGGATTTCTCTTGCTCTGTGGGATTGCTGCCCCCTGCTGATCGGAGGGTCCCGATGCTTCACCCCCCAGGATTTCTCTTCCTCTGTGGGAATGCTGCCCCCTGCTGGTCAGAGGGTCCTGATGTTTCACCCTCAGAATTTCTCTTCCTCTGTGTGGGAATGCTGCCCCCTGCTGGTCAGAGGGTCTCGATGCTTCACCCCCAGGATTTCTCTTACTCTGTGGGATTGCTGCCCCCTGCTGGTTGGAGGGTCCTGGTGCTTCACCCCCCAGGATTTCTCTTCCTCTGTGGGAATACTGCCCCCTACTGGTCGGAGGGTCCTGAAGCTTCACCCTCCAGGATTTCTCTTCCTCTGAGGGAATGCTGCCCCCTGCGGGTCAGAGGGTCCTGATGCTTCACCCCCTAGGACTTCTCTTTCTCTGTGGGAATGCTGCCCCCTGCTGTTTGGAGGGTCCCAGTGCTTCACAACCCAGCATTTCTTTACCTCTTTGTGGGAATGCTGCCCCCTGCTGGTCAGAGGGTCCCGATGCTTGACCTCCCAGGATTTCTTTTCCTCTGAGGGAATGCTGCCCCCTGCTGGTTAGAGGTTCCCGATACTTCAACCCCCAGGATTTCTCTTCCTCTGTAGGAATGCTGCCCCCTGCGGGACAGAGGGTCCCGATGCTTCACCCCCAGAATTTCTCTTCCTCTGTAGGAATGCTGCCCCCTGCTGGTCTGAGGGTCACGATGCTTTACCCCCAGGATTTCTCTTCCTCTGTAGGAATGCTGCCCCCTGCTGGTCAGAGGATCCTGATGCTTCACCACCCAGGATTTCTCCTCCTCTGTGGGAATGCTGCCCCCTGCTGGTCGGAGGGTTCCGATGCTTCACCCCCCAGGATTTCTCTTCCTCTGTAGGAATGCTGCCCCCTGCTGGTCGGAGGGTCCCGATGCTTCACCCCCAGGATTTCTCTTGCTCTGTGGGATTGCTGCCCCCTGCTGGTTGGAGGGTCCTGGTGCTTCACCCCCCAGGATTTCTCTTCCTCTGAGAGAATGCTGCCCCCTGCTGGTCGGAGCGTCCTGATGCTTCACCCCCCAGGATTTCTCTTCCTCTGTGCGAATACTGCCCCCTACTGGTCGGAGGGTCCTGATGCTTCACCCTCCAGGATTTCGCTTCCTCTGTTGGAATGCTGCCCCCTGCTGGTCAGAGGGTCCTGGTGCTTCACCCCCCAGGATTTCTCTTCCTCTGAGGTAATGCTGCCCCCTGCTGGTCGGAGCGTCCTGATGCTTCACCCCCCAGGATTTCTCTTCCTCTGTGGGAATACTGCCCCCTACTGGTCGGAGGGTCCTGATGCTTCACCCTCCAGGATTTCTCTTTCTCTGTGGGAATGCTGCCCCCTGCTGTTTGGAGGGTCCCAGTGCTTCACAACCCAGCATTTCTTTACCTCTTTGTGGGAATGCTGCCCCCTGCTGGTCAGAGGGTCCCGATGCTTGACCTCCCAGGATTTCTCTTCCTCTGTAGGAATGCTGCCACCTGCTGGACAGAGGGTCCCGATGCTTCACCCCCAGAATTTCTCTTTCTCTGTAGGAATGCTGCCCCCTGCTGGTCGGAGGGTCCCGGTGCATCACCCCCAGTATTTCTCTTCCTCTGTGGGAATGCTGCCCCCTGCTGGTTGGATTGTCCCGATGCTTCACCCTCCAGGATTTCTCTTCCTTTGTAGGAAGGCTGCCCCCTGCTGGTCGGAGGGTCCCGATGCTTCACCCTCCAGGATTTCTCTTCCTCTGTAGGAATGCTGCCCCCTGCTGGTCGGATGGTCCCGATGCTTCACCCCCCAGGATTTCTCTTCCTCTGTAGGAATTCTGCCCCCTGCTGGTCGGAGGGTCCTGAAGCTTCACCCCCCAGAATTTCTCTTCCTCTGTGTGGGAATGCTGCCCCCTGCTGGTCGGAGGGTCCGGCTGCTTCACCCCCAGAATTTCTCTTCCTCTGTAGGAATGCTGCTCCCTGCTGGTCAGAGGGTCCGGATGCTTCACCCCCAGGATTTCTCTTCCTCTGTGGGAATGCTGCCCCCTGCTGTTCGGAGGGTCCCGATGCTTCACCCTCCAGGATTTCTCTTCCTTTGTAGGAATGCTGCCCCCTGCTGGTCGGAGGGTCCCGATGCTTCCCCCCAGGATTTCTCTTCCTCTCTGGGCATGCTGCCCCCTGCTGGTCAGAGGGTCCTGATGCTTCACCCCCCAGGATTTCTCTTCCTCTGTAGGAATGCTGCCCCCTGCTGGTCGGAGGGTCCCGATGCTTCACCCTCCAGGATTTCTCTTCCTCTGTAGGAATGCTGCCCCCTGCTGGTCGGAGGGTCCTGACGCTTTACCCCCCAGGATTTCTCTTCCTCTGTAGGAATGCTGCCCCCTGCTGGTCGGAGGGTCCCGATGCTTCACCCTCCAGGATTTTCCTTCCTCTGTAGGAATGCTGCCCCATGCTGGTCTGAGGGTCCCAATGCTTTACCGCCAGGATTTCTCTTCCTCTGTAGGAATGCTGCCCCCTGCTGGTCAGAGGATCCTGATGCTTCACCACCCAGGATTTCTCCTCCTCTGTAGGAATGCTGCCCCCTGCTGGTCGGAGGGTCCCAATGCTTCACCCCCAGGATTTCTCTTGCTCTGTGGGATTGCTGCCCCCTGCTGATCGTAGGGCCCCGATGCTTCAACCCCCAGGTTTTGTCTCCCTTTGTGGGAATGCTGCCCCCTGCTGGTCAGAGGGTCCTGATGCTTCACCCTCAGGATTTCTCTTCCTCTGTGTGGGAATGCTGCCCCCTGCTGGTCAGAGGGTCTCGATGCTTCACCCCCAGGATTTCTCTTACTCTGTGGGATTGCTTCCCCCTGCTGGTTGGAGGGTCCTGGTGCTTCACCCCCTAGGATTTCTCTTCCTCTGAGGGAATGCTGCCCCCTGCTGGTCGGAGGGTACCAATGCTTCACCACCAGGATTTCTCTTCCTCTCTGTGGTAATGCTGCCCCCTGCTGGTCGGAGCGTCCTGATGCTTCACCCTCCAGCATTTCTCTTCCTCTGTGGGAATGCTGCCCCCTGCTGGTCAGAGGGTCCTGATGCTTCACCCTCCAGGATTTCTCTTCCTCTGAGGGAATGCTGCCCCCTGCCGGTCAGAGGGCCCTGATGCTTAACCCCCAGGATTTCTCTTCCTCTGTAGTAATGCTGCCCCCTGCTGGTCGGAGGGTCCTGATGCTTCACCCCCCAGGATTTCTCTTCCTCTGTGGGAATGCTGCCCCCTGCTGGTCGGAGGGTCCTGATGCTTCACCCCCCAGCATTTCTTTACCTCTTTGTGGGAATGCTGCCCCCTGCTGGTCAGAGGGTCCCGATGCTTGACCTCCCAGGATTTCTTTTCCTCTGAGGGAATGCTGCCCCCTGCTGGTTAGAGGTTCCCGATGCTTCAACCCCAGGATTTCTCTTCCTCTGTAGGAATGCTGCCCCCTGCTGGTTGGAGGGTTCCGATGCTTCACCCCCCCAGGATTTCTCTTCCTCTGTGAGAATGCTGCCCCCTGCTGGTCAGAGGGTCCCAATGCTTCACCCCCCAGGATTTCTCTTCCTCTGTCCGGGAATGCTGCCCCCTGCTGGTCAGAGGGTCCCGATGCTTCACCCCCAGGATTTCTCTTCCTCTGTGGGAATTCTGCCCCTTGCTGGTCAGAGGGTCCCGATGCTTCACCCCCAGGATTTCTCTTCCTCTGTCCAGGAATGCTGCCCCCTGCTAGTCGGAGGGTACCGGTGCTTCACCCCAGGACTTCTCTTCCTCTGTGTGAATGCTGCCCCCTGCTGGTCGAGGGTCTCGATGCTTCACCCCCAGGATTTCTCTTACTCTGTGGGATTGCTGCCCCCTGCTGGTTGGAGGGTCCTGGTGCTTCACCCCCTAGGATTTCTCTTTCTCTGTAGGAATGCTGCCCCCTGCTGGTCAGAGGATCCTGATGCTTCACCCCCAGGATTTCTCTTCCTCTGTAGGAATGCTGCCCCCTGCTGGTCAGAGGATCCTGATGCTTCACCACCCAGGATTTCTCCTCCTCTGTGGGAATGCTGCCCCCTGCTGGTCTGAGGGTGCCGATGCTTCACCCCCCAGGATTTCTCTTCCTCTGTAGGAATGCTGCCTACTGCTGGTGGGAGGGTCCCGATGCTTCACCCCCAGCATTTCTCTTGCTCTGTGGGATTGCTGCCCCCTGCTGGTCGGAGGGTCCCGATGCTTCACCCTCCAGGATTTCTCTTCCTCTGAGGGAATGCTGCCCCCTGCTGGTCGGAGGGTCCCGATGCTTCACCCCCAGGATTTCTCTTACTCTGTAGGAATGCTGCCCCCTGCTGGTCGGAGGGTCCCGATGCTTCACCCTCCAGGATTTCTCTTCCTCTGAGGGAATGCTGCCCCCTGCTGGTCGGAGGGTCCTGATGCTTCACCCCCAGGATTTCTCTTCCTCTGTAGGAATGCTGTCCCCTGCTGGTCGGAGGGTCCTGATGCTTCACCCCCCAGGATTTCTCTTCCTCTGTGGGAATGCTGCCCCCTGCTGGTCAGAGGGTCCTGATGCTTCACCCTCCAGGATTTCTCTTCCTCTGAGGGAATGTTGCCGCCTGCGGGTCAGAGGGTCCTGATGCTTCACCCCCTAGGACTTCTCTTTCTCTGTGGGAATGCTGCCCCCTGCTGTTTGGAGGGTCCCAGTGCTTCACAACCCAGCATTTCTTTACCTCTTTGTGGGAATGCTGCCCCCTGCTGGTCAGAGGGTCCCGATGCTTGACCTCCCAGGATTTCTTTTCCTCTGACAAAATGCTGCCCCCTGCTGGTTAGAGGTTCCCGATGCTTCAACCCCTGGATTTCTCTTCCTCTGTAGGAATGCTGCCCCCTGCTGGTTAGAGGATTCCGATGCTTCACCCCCCCAGGATATCTCTTCCTCTGTAGGAATGCTGCCCCCTGCTGGACAGAGGGTCCCGATGCTTCACCCCCAGAATTTCTCTTCCTCTGTAGGAATGCTGCCCCATGCTGGTCTGAGGGTCACGATGCTTCACCCCCAGGATTTCTCTTCCTCTGTAGGAATGCTGCCCCCTGCTGGACAGAGGGTCCCGATGCTTCACCCCCAGGATTTCTCTTCCTCTGTAGGAATGCTGCCCCCTGCTGGTCAGAGGATCCTGATGCTTCACCACCCAGGATTTCTCCTCCTCTGTGGGAATGCTGCCCCCTGCTGGTCGGAGGGTTCCGATGCTTCACCCCCCAGGATTTCTCTTCCTCTGTGGGTATGCTGCCCCCTGCTGGTCAGAGGGTCCTGATGCTTCACCCTCAGGATTTCTCTTCCTCTGTGTGGGAATGCTGCCCCCTGCTGGTCAGAGGGTCTCGATGCTTCACCCCCAGGATTTCTCTTCCTCTGTAGGAATGCTGCCCCCTGCTGGTCGGAGGGTCCCGGTGCTTCACCCCCAGGATTTCTCTTCCACTGTGGGAATGCTGCACCCTGCTGGTCGGAGGGTCCTGATGCTTCACCCTCCAGGATTTCTCTTCCTTTGTAGGAATGCTGCCCCCTGCTGGTCGGAGGGTCCCGATGCTACACCCTCCAGGATTTCTCTTCCTCTGTAGGAATGCTGCCCCCTGCTGGTCGGAGGGTCCTGAAGCTTCACCCCCCAGGATTTCTCTTCCTCTGTGTGGGAATGCTGCCCCCTGCTGGTCGGAGGGTCCGGCTGCTTCACCCCCAGGATTTCTCTTCCTCTGTAGGAATGCTGCCCCCTGCTGGTCAGAGGGTCCCGATGCTTCTCCCCCAGGATTTCTCTTCCTCTTTGGGAATGCTGCCACCTGCTGGTCAGAAGGTCCCGATGCCTCACCCCACAGGATTTCTCTTCCTCTGTAGGAATGCTGCCCCCAGCTGGTCGGAGGGTCCCGGTGCTTCACCCCCAGGATTTCTCTTCCTCTGTGGGACTGCTGCCCCTGCTGGTCGGAGGGTCCCGATGCTTCACCCTCCAGGATTTCTCTTCCTTTGTAGGAATGCTGCCCCC
Organism: Eleutherodactylus coqui; assembly: GCF_035609145.1. Taxonomy (NCBI): domain Eukaryota; kingdom Metazoa; phylum Chordata; class Amphibia; order Anura; family Eleutherodactylidae; genus Eleutherodactylus; species Eleutherodactylus coqui. The sequence goes on from NC_089841.1 coordinate 4,042,420, forward strand.
TGCTGGTCGGCGGGTCCTGATGCTTCACCCCCCAGGATTTCTCTTCCTCTGTAGGAATGCTGCCCCCTGCTGGTCGGAGGGTCCCGATGCTTCACCCTCCAGGATTTCTCTTCCTCTGTAGGAATGCTGCCCCCTGCTGGTCGGAGGGTCCCGATGCTTCACCCTCCAGGATTTCCCTTCCTCTGTAGGAATGCTGCCCCCTGCTGGTCTGAGGGTCCCAATCCTTTTCCGCCAGGATTTCTCTTCCTCTGTAGGAATGCTGCCCCCTGCTGGTCAGAGGATCCTGATGCTTCACCACCCAGGATTTCTCGTCCTCTGTGGGAATGCTGCCCCCTGCTGGTCGGAGGGTGCCGAAGCTTCATTCCCCAGGATTTCTCTTCCTCTGTAGGAATGCTGCCCCCTGCTGGTCGGAGGGTCCCGATGCTTCACCCCCAGGATTTCTCTTGCTCTGTGGGATTGCTGCCCCCTGCTGATCGGAGGGTCCCGATGCTTCACCCCCCCAGGATTTCTCTTCCTCTGTGGGAATGCTGCCCCCTGCTGGTCAGAGGGTCCTGATGCTTCACCCTCAGGACTTCTCTTCCTCTGTGTGGGAATGCTGCCCCCTGCTGGTCAGAGGGTCTCGATGCTTCACCCCCAGGATTTCTCTTACTCTGTGGGATTGCTGCCCCCTGCTGGTTGGAGGGTCCTGGTGCTTCACCCCCCAGGATTTCTCTTCCTCTGAGGGAATGCTGCCCCCTGCTGGTCGGAGCGTCCTGATGCTTCACCCCCCAGGATTTCTCTTCCTCTGTAGGAATGCTGCCCCCTGCTGGTCGGAGGGTCCCGATGCTTCACCCTCCAGGATTTCTCTTCCTCTGTAGGAATGCTGCCCCCTGCTGGTCGGAGGGTCCTGACGCTTCACCCTCCAGGATTTCCCTTCCTCTGTAGGAATGCTGCCCCCTGCTGGTCTGAGGGTCCCAATCCTTTACCGCCAGGATTTCTCTTCCTCTGTAGGAATGCTGCCCCCTGCTGGTTGGAGGGTCCTGGTGCTTCACCCCCCAGGATTTCTCTTACTCTGTAGGAATGCTGCCCCCTGCTGGTCAGAGGATCCTGATGCTTCACCACCCAGGATTTCTCCTCCTCTGTGGGAATGCTGCCCCCTGCTGGTCGGAGGGTGCCGAAGCTTCATCCCCCAGGATTTCTCTTCCTCTGTAGGAATGCTGCCCCCTGCTGGTCGGAGGGTCCCGATGCTTCACCCCCAGGATTTCTCTTGCTCTGTGGGATTGCTGCCCCCTGCTGATCGGAGGGTCCCGATGCTTCACCCCCCAGGATTTCTCTTCCTCTGTGGGAATGCTGCCCCCTGCTGGTCAGAGGGTCCTGATGCTTCACCCTCAGGATTTCTCTTCCTCTGTGTGGGAATGCTGCCCCCTGCTGGTCAGAGGGTCTCGATGCTTCACCCCCAGGATTTCTCTTACTCTGTGGGATTGCTGCCCCCTGCTGGTTGGAGGGTCCTGGTGCTTCACCCCTCAGGATTTCTCTTCCTCTGTAGGAATGCTGCCCCCTGCTGGTCGGAGGGTCCCGATGCTTCACCCTCCAGGATTTCTCTTCCTCTGTGGGAATGCTGCCCCCTGCTGGTCTGAGGGTCCTGATGCTTCACCCTCAGGATTTCTCTTCCTCTGTGTGGGAATGTTGCCCCCTGCTGGTCAGAGGGTCTCGATGCTTCACCCCCAGGATTTCTCTTACTCTGTGGGATTGCTGCCCCCTGCTGGTTGGAGGGTCCTGGTGCTTCACCTCCTAGGATTTCTCTTCCTCTGAGGGAATGCTGCCCCCTGCTGGTCGGAGCGTCCTGATGCTTCACCCCCCAGCATTTCTCTTCCTCTGTGGGAATACTGCCCCCTACTGGTCGGAGGGTCCTGATGCTTCACCCTCCAGGATTTCTCTTCCTCTGTGGGAATGCTGCCCCCTGCTGGTCAGAGGGTCCTGATGCTTCACCCTCCAGGATTTCTCTTCCTCTGAGGGAATGCTGCCCCCTGCGGGTCAGAGGGTCCTGATGCTTCACCCCCTAGGACTTCTCTTTCTCTGTAGGAATGCTGCCCCCTGCTGTTTGGAGGGTCCCGGTGCTTCACAACCCAGCATTTCTTTACCTCTTTGTGGGAATGCTGCCCCCTGCTGGTCAGAGGGTCCCGATGCTTGACCTCCCAGGATTTCTTTTCCTCTGAGGGAATGCTGCCCGCTGCTGGTTAGAGGTTCCCGATGCTTCAACCCCAGGATTTCTCTTCCTCTGTAGGAATGCTGCCACCTGCTGGTTAGAGGATTCCGATGCTTCACCCCCCAGGATTTCTCTTCCTCTGTAGGAATGCTGCCCCCTGCTGGACAGAGGGTCCCGATGCTTCACCCCCAGAATTTCTCTTCCTCTGTAGGAATGCTGCCCCCAGCTGGTCTGAGGGTCACGATGCTTTACCCCCCAGGATTTCTCTTCCTCTGTAGGAATGCTGCCCCCTGCTGGTCGGAGGGTCCCAGTGCTTCACCCTCCAGGATTTCTCTTCCTCTGTAGGAATGCTGCCCCCTGCTGGACAGAGGATCCCGATGCTTCACCCCCAGGATTTCTCTTCCTCTGTAGGAATGCTGCCACCTGCTGGTTAGAGGATTCCGATGCTTCACCCCCCAGGATTTCTCTTCCTCTGTAGGAATGCTGCCCCCTGCTGGACAGAGGGTCCCGATGCTTCACCCCCAGAATTTCTTTTCCTCTGTAGGAATGCTGCCCCCTGCTGGTCTGAGGGTCACGATGCTTTACCCCCAGGATTTCTCTTCCTCTGTAGGAATGCTGCCCCCTGCTGGTCGGAGGGTCCCGGTGCTTCACCCTCCAGGATTTCTCTTCCTCTGTAGGAATGCTGCCCCCTGCTGGTTGGAGGGTCCCAATGCTTCTCCCCCAGGATTTCTCTTCCTCTGTGGGAATGCTGCCACCTGCTGGTCAGAGGGTCCCGATGCCTCACCCCACAGGATTTCTCTTCCTCTGTAGGAATGCTGCCCCCTGCTGGTCTGAGGGTCCCGATGCTTTACCCCCAGGATTTCTCTTCCTCTGTAGGAATGCTGCCCCCAGCTGGTCGGAGGGTCCCGGTGCTTCACCCCTAGTATTTCTCTTCCTCTGTGGGAATGCTGCCCCCTGCTGGTCGGAGGGTCCCGATGCTTCAACCTCCAGGATTTCTCTTCCTTTGTAGGAATGCTGCCCCCTGCTGGTCAGAGGGTCCTGATGCTTCACCCCCCAGGATTTCTCTTCCTCTGTAGGAATGCTGCCCCCTGCTGGTCGGAGGGTCCCCATGCTTCACCCCCAGGATTTCTCTTGCTCTGTGGGATTGCTGCCCCCTGCTGATCGGAGGGTCCCGATGCTTCACCCCCCAGGATTTCTCTTCCTCTGTGGGAATGCTGCCCCCTGCTGGTCAGAGGGTCCTGATGTTTCACCCTCAGAATTTCTCTTCCTCTGTGTGGGAATGCTGCCCCCTGCTGGTCAGAGGGTCTCGATGCTTCACCCCCAGGATTTCTCTTACTCTGTGGGATTGCTGCCCCCTGCTGGTTGGAGGGTCCTGGTGCTTCACCCCCCAGGATTTCTCTTCCTCTGAGGGAATGCTGCCCCCTGCTGGTCGGAGCGTCCTGATGCTTCACCCCCCAGGATTTCTCTTCCTCTGTGGGAATACTGCCCCCTACTGGTCGGAGGGTCCTGAAGCTTCACCCTCCAGGATTTCTCTTCCTCTGAGGGAATGCTGCCCCTGCGGGTCAGAGGGTCCTGATGCTTCACCCCCTAGGACTTCTCTTTCTCTGTGGGAATGCTGCCCCCTGCTGTTTGGATGGTCCCGATGCTTCACCCCCCAGGATTTCTCTTCCTCTGTAGGAATGCTGCCCCCTGCTGGACAGAGGGTCCCGATGCTTCACCCCCAGAATTTCTCTTCCTCTGTAGGAATGCTGCCCCCTGCTGGTCTGAGGGTCACAATGCTTTACCCCCAGGATTTCTCTTCCTCTGTAGGAATGCTGCCCCCTGCTGGTCAGAGGATCCTGATGCTTCACCACCCAGGATTTCTCCTCCTCTGTGGGAATGCTGCCCCCTGCTGGTCGGAGGGTTCCGATGCTTCACCCCCCAGGATTTCTCTTCCTTTGTAGGAATGCTGCCCCCTGCTGGTCGGAGGGTCCCGATGCTTCACCCTCCAGGATTTCTCTTCCTCTGTGGGAATGCTGCCCACTGCTGGTCTGAGGGTCCTGATGCTTCACCCTCAGGATTTCTCTTCCTCTGTGTGGGAATGCTGCCCCCTGCTGGTCAGAGGGTCTCGATGCTTCACCCCCAGGATTTCTCTTACTCTGTGGGATTGCTGCCCCCTGCTGGTTGGAGGGTCCTGGTGCTTCACCCCCCAGGATTTCTCTTCCTCTGAGGGAATGCTGCCCCCTGCTGGTCGGAGCGTCCTGATGCTTCACCCCCCAGCATTTCTCTTCCTCTGTGGGAATACTGCCCCCTACTGGTCGGAGGGTCCTGATGCTTCACCCTCCAGGATTTCTCTTCCTCTGTGGGAATGCTGCCCCCTGCTGGTCAGAGGGTCCTGATGCTTCACCCTCCAGGATTTCTCTTCCTCTGAGGGAATGCTGCCCCCTGCGGGTCAGAGGGTCCTGATGCTTCACCCCCTAGGACTTCTCTTTCTCTGTAGGAATGCTGCCCCCTGCTGTTTGGAGGGTCCCGGTGCTTCACAACCCAGCATTTCTTTACCTCTTTGTGGGAATGCTGCCCCCTGCTGGTCAGAGGGTCCCGATGCTTGACCTCCCAGGATTTCTTTTCCTCTGAGGGAATGCTGCCCGCTGCTGGTTAGAGGTTCCCGATGCTTCAACCCCAGGATTTCTCTTCCTCTGTAGGAATGCTGCCACCTGCTGGTTAGAGGATTCCGATGCTTCACCCCCCAGGATTTCTCTTCCTCTGTAGGAATGCTGCCCCCTGCTGGACAGAGGGTCCCGATGCTTCACCCCCAGGATTTCTCTTCCTCTGTAGGAATGCTGCCCCCTGCTGGTCGGAGGGTCCCGGTGCTTCACCCTCCAGGATTTCTCTTCCTCTGTAGGAATGCTGCCCCCTGCTGGACAGAGGGTCCCGATGCTTCACCCCCAGAATTTCTTTTCCTCTGTAGGAATGCTGCCCCCTGCTGGTCTGAGGGTCACGATGCTTTACCCCCAGGATTTCTCTTCCTCTGTAGGAATGCTGCCCCCTGCTGGTCGGAGGGTCCCGATGCTTCACCCTCCAGGATTTCTCTTCCTCTGTAGGAATGCTGCCCCCTGCTGGTTGGAGGGTCCCAATGCTTCTCCCCCAGGATTTCTCTTCCTCTGTGGGAATGCTGCCACCTGCTGGTCAGAGGGTCCCGATGCCTCACCCCACAGGATTTCTCTTCCTCTGTAGGAATGCTGCCCCCTGCTGGTCTGAGGGTCCCGATGCTTTACCCCCAGGATTTCTCTTCCTCTGTAGGAATGCTGCCCCCAGCTGGTCGGAGGGTCCCGGTGCTTCACCCCCAGTATTTCTCTTCCTCTGTGGGAATGCTGCCCCTCCTGGTCGGAGGGTCCCGATGCTTCACCCTCCAGGATTTCTCTTCCTTTGTAGAAATGCTGCCCCCTGCTGGTCGGAGGGTCCCGATGCTTCAACCTCCAGGATTTCTCTTCCTTTGTAGGAATGCTGCCCCCTGCTGGTCGGAGGGTCCCGATGCTTCAACCTCCAGGATTTCTCTTCCTTTGTAGGAATGCTGCCCCCTGCTGGTCGGAGGGTCCTGATGCTTCACCCCCCAGGATTTCTCTTCCTCTGTAGGAATGCTGCCCCCTGCTGGTCGGAGGGTCCCCATGCTTCACCCCCAGGATTTCTCTTGCTCTGTGGGATTGCTGCCCCCTGCTGATCGGAGGGTCCCGATGCTTCACCCCCCAGGATTTCTCTTCCTCTGTGGGAATGCTGCCCCCTGCTGGTCAGAGGGTCCTGATGTTTCACCCTCAGAATTTCTCTTCCTCTGTGTGGGAATGCTGCCCCCTGCTGGTCAGAGGGTCTCGATGCTTCACCCCCAGGATTTCTCTTACTCTGTGGGATTGCTGCCCCCTGCTGGTTGGAGGGTCCTGGTGCTTCACCCCCCAGGATTTCTCTTCCTCTGAGGGAATGCTGCCCCCTGCTGGTCGGAGCGTCCTGATGCTTCACCCCCCAGGATTTCTCTTCCTCTGTGGGAATACTGCCCCCTACTGGTCGGAGGGTCCTGAAGCTTCACCCTCCAGGATTTCTCTTCCTCTGAGGGAATGCTGCCCCCTGCGGGTCAGAGGGTCCTGATGCTTCACCCCCTAGGACTTCTCTTTCTCTGTGGGAATGCTGCCCCCTGCTGTTTGGAGGGTCCCAGTGCTTCACAACCCAGCATTTCTTTACCTCTTTGTGGGAATGCTGCCCCCTGCTGGTCAGAGGGTCCCGATGCTTGACCTCCCAGGATTTCTTTTCCTCTGAGGGAATGCTGCCCCCTGCTGGTTAGAGGTTCCCGATACTTCAACCCCCAGGATTTCTCTTCCTCTGTAGGAATGCTGCCCCCTGCTGGACAGAGGGTCCTGATGCTTCACCCCCAGGATTTCTCTTCCTCTGTAGGAATGCTGCCCCCTGCTGGTCTGAGGGTCACGATGCTTTACCCCCAGGATTTCTCTTCCTCTGTAGGAATGCTGCCCCCTGCTGGTCAGAGGATCCTGATGCTTCACCACCCAGGATTTCTCCTCCTCTGTGGGAATGCTGCCCCCTGCTGGTCGGAGGGTTCCGATGCTTCACCCCCCAGGATTTCTCTTCCTCTGTAGGAATGCTGCCCCCTGCTGGTCGGAGGGTCCCGATGCTTCACCCCCAGGATTTCTCTTGCTCTGTGGGATTGCTGCCCCCTGCTGGTTGGAGGGTCCCGATGCTTCACCCTCAGGATTTCTCTTCCTCTGTGTGGGAATGCTGCCCCCTGCTGGTCAGAGGGTCTCGATGCTTCACCCCCAGGATTTCTCTTACTCTGTGGGATTGCTGCCCCCTGCTGGTTGGAGGGTCCTGGTGCTTCACCCCCCAGGATTTCTCTTCCTCTGAGAGAATGCTGCCCCCTGCTGGTCGGAGCGTCCTGATGCTTCACCCCCCAGGATTTCTCTTCCTCTGTGCGAATACTGCCCCCTACTGGTCGGAGGGTCCTGATGCTTCACCCTCCAGGATTTCGCTTCCTCTGTTGGAATGCTGCCCCCTGCTGGTCAGAGGGTCCTGGTGCTTCACCCCCCAGGATTTCTCTTCCTCTGAGGTAATGCTGCCCCCTGCTGGTCGGAGCGTCCTGATGCTTCACCCCCCAGGATTTCTCTTCCTCTGTGGGAATACTGCCCCCTACTGGTCGGAGGGTCCTGATGCTTCACCCTCCAGGATTTCTCTTCCTCTGTAGGAATGCTGCCCCCTGCGGGTCAGAGGGTCCTGATGCTTCACCCCCCAGGACTTCTCTTTCTCTGTGGGAATGCTGCCCCCTGCTGTTTGGAGGGTCCCAGTGCTTCACAACCCAGCATTTCTTTACCTCTTTGTGGGAATGCTGCCCCCTGCTGGTCAGAGGGTCCCGATGCTTGACCTCCCAGGATTTCTCTTCCTCTGTAGGAATGCTGCCACCTGCTGGTTAGAGGATTCCGATGCTTCACCCCCCATGATTTCTCTTCCTCTGCAGGAATGCTGCCCCCTGCTGGACAGAGGGTCCCGATGCTTCACCCCCAGAATTTCTCTTTCTCTGTAGGAATGCTGCCCCCTGCTGGTCGGAGGGTCCCGGTGCATCACCCCCAGTATTTCTCTTCCTCTGTGGTAATGCTGCCCCCTGCTGGTTGGATTGTCCCGATGCTTCACCCCCCAGGATTTCTCTTCCTCTCTGTGGGAATGCTGCCCCCTGCTGATCGGAGGGTCCCGATGCTTCACCCTCCAGGATTTCTCTTCCTTTGTAGGAAGGCTGCCCCCTGCTGGTCGGAGGGTCCCGATGCTTCACCCTCCAGGATTTCTCTTCCTCTGTAGGAATGCTGCCCCCTGCTGGTCGGATGGTCCTGATGCTTCACCCCCCAGGATTTCTCTTCCTCTGTAGGAATTCTGCCCCCTGCTGGTCGGAGGGTCCTGAAGCTTCACCCCCCAGAATTTCTCTTCCTCTGTGTGGGAATGCTGCCCCCTGCTGGTCGGAGGGTCCGGCTGCTTCACCCCCAGAATTTCTCTTCCTCTGTAGGAATGCTGCTCCCTGCTGGTCAGAGGGTCCGGATGCTTCACCCCCAGGATTTCTCTTCCTCTGTGGGAATGCTGCCACCTGCTGGTCAGAGGGTCCCGATGCCTCACCCCACAGGATTTCTCTTCCTCTGTAGGAATGCTGCCCCCTGCTGTTCGGAGGGTCCCGATGCTTCACCCTCCAGGATTTCTCTTCCTTTGTAGGAATGCTGCCCCCTGCTGGTCGGAGGGTCCTGATGCTTCACCCCCCAGGATTTCTCTTCCTCTGTAGGAATGCTGCCCCCTGCTGGTCGGAGGGTCCTGACGCTTTACCCCCCAGGATTTCTCTTCCTCTGTAGGAATGCTGCCCCCTGCTGGTCGGAGGGTCCCGATGCTTCACCCTCCAGGATTTCCCTTCCTCTGTAGGAATGCTGCCCCATGCTGGTCTGAGGGTCCCAATGCTTTACCGCCAGGATTTCTCTTCCTCTGTAGGAATGCTGCCCCCTGCTGGTCAGAGGATCCTGATGCTTCACCACCCAGGATTTCTCTTCCTCTGTAGGAATGCTGCCCCCTGCTGGTCAGAGGATCCTGATGCTTCACCCCCCAGGATTTCTCTTCCTCTATAGGAATGCTGCCCCCTGCTGGTCGGAGGGTCCCAATGCTTCACCCCCAGGATTTCTCTTGCTCTGTGGGATTGCTGCCCCCTGCTGATCGTAGGGTCCCGATGCTTCAACCCCCAGGTTTTGTCTCCCTTTGTGGGAATGCTGCCCCCTGCTGGTCAGAGGGTCTCGATGCTTCACCCCCAGGATTTCTCTTACTCTGTGGGATTGCTGCCCCCTGCTGGTTGGAGGGTCCTGGTGCTTCACCCCCTAGGATTTCTCTTCCTCTGAGGGAATGCTGCCCCCTGCTGGACAGAGGGTCCCGATGCTTCACCCCCAGGATTTCTCTTCCTCTGTAGGAATGCTGCCCCCTGCTGGTCGGAGGGTCCCGGTGCTTCACCCTCCAGGATTTCTCTTCCTCTGTAGGAATGCTGCCCCCTGCTGGATAGAGGATCCCGATGCTTCACCCCCAGGATTTCTCTTCCTCTGTAGGAATGCTGCCACCTGCTGGTTAGAGGATTCCGATGCTTCACCCCCCAGGATTTCTCTTCCTCTGTAGGAATGCTGCCCCCTGCTGGACAGAGGGTCCCGATGCTTCACCCCCAGAATTTCTTTTCCTCTGTAGGAATGCTGCCCCCTGCTGGTCGGAGGGTCCCGATGCTTCACCCTCCAGGATTTCTCTTCCTCTGTAGGAATGCTGCCCCCTGCTGGTTGGAGGGTCCCAATGCTTCTCCCCCAGGATTTCTCTTCCTCTGTGGGAATGCTGCCACCTGCTGGTCAGAGGGTCCCGATGCCTCACCCCACAGGATTTCTCTTCCTCTGTAGGAATGCTGCCCCCTGCTGGTCTGAGGGTCCCGATGCTTTACCCCCAGGATTTCTCTTCCTCTGTAGGAATGCTGCCCCCAGCTGGTCGGAGGGTCCCGGTGCTTCACCCCCAGTATTTCTCTTCCTCTGTGGGAATGCTGCCCCTCCTGGTCGGAGGGTCCCGATGCTTCACCCTCCAGGATTTCTCTTCCTTTGTAGAAATGCTGCCCCCTGCTGGTCGGAGGGTCCCGATGCTTCAACCTCCAGGATTTCTCTTCCTTTGTAGGAATGCTGCCCCCTGCTGGTCGGAGGGTCCCGATGCTTCAACCTCCAGGATTTCTCTTCCTTTGTAGGAATGCTGCCCCCTGCTGGTCGGAGGGTCCTGATGCTTCACCCCCCAGGATTTCTCTTCCTCTGTAGGAATGCTGCCCCCTGCTGGTCGGAGGGTCCCCATGCTTCACCCCCAGGATTTCTCTTGCTCTGTGGGATTGCTGCCCCCTGCTGATCGGAGGGTCCCGATGCTTCACCCCCCAGGATTTCTCTTCCTCTGTGGGAATGCTGCCCCCTGCTGGTCAGAGGGTCCTGATGTTTCACCCTCAGAATTTCTCTTCCTCTGTGTGGGAATGCTGCCCCCTGCTGGTCAGAGGGTCTCGATGCTTCACCCCCAGGATTTCTCTTACTCTGTGGGATTGCTGCCCCCTGCTGGTTGGAGGGTCCTGGTGCTTCACCCCCCAGGATTTCTCTTCCTCTGAGGGAATGCTGCCCCCTGCTGGTCGGAGCGTCCTGATGCTTAACCCCCCAGGATTTCTCTTCCTCTGTGGGAATACTGCCCCCTACTGGTCGGAGGGTCCTGAAGCTTCACCCTCCAGGATTTCTCTTCCTCTGAGGGAATGCTGCCCCCTGCGGGTCAGAGGGTCCTGATGCTTCACCCCCTAGGACTTCTCTTTCTCTGTGGGAATGCTGCCCCCTGCTGTTTGGAGGGTCCCAGTGCTTCACAACCCAGCATTTCTTTACCTCTTTGTGGGAATGCTGCCCCCTGCTGGTCAGAGGGTCCCGATGCTTGACCTCCCAGGATTTCTTTTCCTCTGAGGGAATGCTGCCCCCTGCTGGTTAGAGGGTCCCGATACTTCAACCCCCAGGATTTCTCTTCCTCTGTAGGAATGCTGCCCCCTGCTGGACAGAGGGTCCTGATGCTTCACCCCCAGGATTTCTCTTCCTCTGTAGGAATGCTGCCCCCTGCTGGTCTGAGGGTCACGATGCTTTACCCCCAGGATTTCTCTTCCTCTGTAGGAATGCTGCCCCCTGCTGGTCAGAGGATCCTGATGCTTCACCACCCAGGATTTCTCCTCCTCTGTGGGAATGCTGCCCCCTGCTGGTCGGAGGGTTCCGATGCTTCACCCCCCAGGATTTCTCTTCCTCTGTAGGAATGCTGCCCCCTGCTGGTCGGAGGGTCCCGATGCTTCACCCCCAGGATTTCTCTTGCTCTGTGGGATTGCTGCCCCCTGCTGGTTGGAGGGTCCTGATGCTTCACCCTCAGGATTTCTCTTCCTCTGTGTGGGAATGCTGCCCCCTGCTGGTCAGAGGGTCTCGATGCTTCACCCCCAGGATTTCTCTTACTCTGTGGGATTGCTGCCCCCTGCTGGTTGGAGGGTCCTGGTGCTTCACCCCCCAGGATTTCTCTTCCTCTGAGAGAATGCTGCCCCCTGCTGGTCGGAGCGTCCTGATGCTTCACCCCCCAGGATTTCTCTTCCTCTGTGCGAATACTGCCCCCTACTGGTCGGAGGGTCCTGATGCTTCGCCCTCCAGGATTTCGCTTCCTCTGTTGGAATGCTGCCCCCTGCTGGTCAGAGGGTCTCGATGCTTCACCCCCAGGATTTCTCTTACTCTGTGGGATTGCTGCCCCCTGCTGGTTGGAGGGTCCTGGTGCTTCACCCCCCAGGATTTCTCTTCCTCTGAGAGAATGCTGCCCCCTGCTGGTCGGAGCGTCCTGATGCTTCACCCCCCAGGATTTCTCTTCCTCTGTGCGAATACTGCCCCCTACTGGTCGGAGGGTCCTGATGCTTCACCCTCCAGGATTTCTCTTCCTCTGTAGGAATGCTGCCCCCTGCTGGTCGGAGCGTCCTGATGCTTCACCCCCCAGGATTTCTCTTCCTCTGTGCGAATACTGCCCCCTACTGGTCGGAGGGTCCTGGTGCTTCACCCCCCAGGATTTCTCTTCCTCTGAGGTAATGCTGCCCCCTGCTGGTCGGAGCGTCCTGATGCTTCACCCCCCAGGATTTCTCTTCCTCTGTGGGAATACTGCCCCCTACTGGTCGGAGGGTCCTGATGCTTCACCCTCCAGGATTTCTCTTCCTCTGTAGGAATGCTGCCCCCTGCGGGTCAGAGGGTCCTGATGCTTCACCCCCCAGGACTTCTCTTTCTCTGTGGGAATGCTGCCCCCTGCTGTTTGGAGGGTCCCAGTGCTTCACAACCCAGCATTTCTTTACCTCTTTGTGGGAATGCTGCCCCCTGCTGGTCAGAGGGTCCCGATGCTTGACCTCCCAGGATTTCTCTTCCTCTGTAGGAATGCTGCCACCTGCTGGTTAGAGGATTCCGATGCTTCACCCCCCATGATTTCTCTTCCTCTGCAGGAATGCTGCCCCCTGCTGGACAGAGGGTCCCGATGCTTCACCCCCAGAATTTCTCTTTCTCTGTAGGAATGCTGCCCCCTGCTGGTCGGAGGGTCCCGGTGCATCACCCCCAGTATTTCTCTTCCTCTGTGGTAATGCTGCCCCCTGCTGGTTGGATTGTCCCGATGCTTCACCCCCCAGGATTTCTCTTCCTCTCTGTGGGAATGCTGCCCCCTGCTGATCGGAGGGTCCCGATGCTTCACCCTCCAGGATTTCTCTTCCTTTGTAGGAAGGCTGCCCCCTGCTGGTCGGAGGGTCCCGATGCTTCACCCTCCAGGATTTCTCTTCCTCTGTAGGAATGCTGCCCCCTGCTGGTCGGATGGTCCCGATGCTTCACCCCCCAGGATTTCTCTTCCTCTGTAGGAATTCTGCCCCCTGCTGGTCGGAGGGTCCCGATGCTTCACCCTCCAGGATTTCTCTTCCTCTGTAGGAATGCTGCCCACTGCTGGTCGGAGGGTCCTGACGCTTCACCCCCCAGGATTTCTCTTCCTCTGTGGGAATGCTGCCCCCTGCTGGTCGGAGGGTGCCGATGCTTCACCCCCCAGGATTTCTCTTCCTCTGTAGGAATGCTGCCTACTGCTGGTGGGAGGGTCCCGATGCTTCACCCCCAGCATTTCTCTTGCTCTGTGGGATTGCTGCCCCCTGCTGGTCGGAGGGTCCCGATGCTTCACCCTCCAGGATTTCTCTTCCTCTGAGGGAATGCTGCCCCCTGCTGGTCGGAGGGTCCCGATGCTTCACCCCCAGGATTTCTCTTACTCTGTAGGAATGCTGCCCCCTGCTGGTCGGAGGGTCCCGATGCTTCACCCTCCAGGATTTCTCTTCCTCTGAGGGAATGCTGCCCCCTGCTGGTCGGAGGGTCCTGATGCTTCACCCCCAGGATTTCTCTTCCTCTGTAGGAATGCTGTCCCCTGCTGGTCGGAGGGTCCTGATGCTTCACCCCCCAGGATTTCTCTTCCTCTGTGGGAATGCTGCCCCCTGCTGGTCAGAGGGTCCTGATGCTTCACCCCCCAGGATTTCACTTCCTCTGTAGGAATGCTGCCCCCTGCTGGTCGGAGGGTCCCGATGCTTCACCCCCAGGATTTCTCTGCCTCTGTGTGGGAATGCTGCCCCCTGCTGGTCGGAGGGTCCGGCTGCTTCACCCCCAGGATTTCTCTTCCTCTGTAGGAATGCTGCCCCCTGCTGGTCAGAGGGTCCCGATGCTTCTCCCCCAGGATTTCTCTTCCTCTGTGGGAATGCTGCCACCTGCTGGTCAGAGGGTCCCGATGCCTCACCCCACAGGATTTCTCTTCCTCTGTAGGAATGCTGCCCCCTGCTGGTCTGAGGGTCCCGATGCTTTACCCCCAGGATTTCTCTTCCTCTGTAGGAATGCTGCCCCCAGCTGGTCGGAGGGTCCCGATGCTTCACCCCCAGTATTTCTCTTCCTCTGTGGGAATGCTGCCCCTGCTGGTCGGAGGGTCCCGATGCTTCACCCTCCAGGATTTCTCTTCCTCTGTGGGAATGCTGCCCCCTGCTGGTCTGAGGGTCCCAATGCTTTACCGCCAGGATTTCTCTTCCTCTGTAGGAATGCTGCCCCCTGCTGGTCAGAGGATACTGATGCTTCACCACCCAGGATTTCTCCTCGTCTGTGGGAATGCTGCCCCCTGCTGGTCGGAGGGTGCCGATGCTTCACCCCCCAGGATTTCTCTTCCTCTGTAGGAATGCTGCCCCCTGCTGGTCGTTGGGTCCCAATGCTTCACCCCCAGGATTTCTCTTGCTCTGTGGGATTGCTGCCCCCTGCTGATCGTAGGGTCCCGATGCTTCACCCCCCAGGATTTCTCTCCCTCTGTGGGAATGCTGCCCCCTGCTGGTCAGAGGGTCCTGATGCTTCACCCTCAGGATTTCTCTTCCTCTGTGTGGGAATGCTGCCCCCTGCTGGTCAGAGGGTCTCGATGCTTCACCCCCAGGATTTCTCTTACTCTGTGGGATTGCTGCCCCCTGCTGGTCGGAGGGTGCCGATGCTTCACCCCCCAGGATTTCTCTTCCTCTGTAGGAATGCTGCCCCCTGCTGGTCGGAGGGTCCCAATGCTTCACCCCCAGGATTTCTCTTCCTCTGTAGGAATGCTGCCCCCAGCTGGTCGGAGGGTCCCGATGCTTCACCCCCAGTATTTCTCTTCCTCTGTGTAATGCTGCCCCTGCTGGTCGGTGGGTCCCGATGCTTCACCCTCCAGGATTTCTCTTCCTTTGTAGGAATGCTGCCCCCTGCTGGTCGGAGGGTCCCGATGCTTCACCCTCCAGGATTTCTCTTCCTTTGTAGGAATGCTGCCCCCTGCTGGTCGGAGGGTCCTGATGCTTCACCACCCAGGATTTCTCTTCCTCTGTAGGAATGCTGCCCCCTGCTGGTCGGAGGGTCCCGATGCTTCACCCTCCAGGATTTCTCTTCCTCTGTAGGAATGCTGCCCACTGCTGGTCGGAGGGTCCTGACGCTTCACCCCCCAGGATTTCTCTTCCTCTGTAGGAATGCTGCCCCCTGCTGGTCGGAGGGTCCCGATGCTTCACCCTCCAGGATTTCCCTTCCTCTGTAGGAATGCTGCCCCCTGCTGGTCTGAGGGTCCCAATGCATTACCGCCAGGATTTCTCTTCCTCTGTAGGAATGCTGCCCCCTGCTGGTCAGAGGATCCTGATGCTTCACCACCCAGGATTTCTCCTCCTCTGTGGGAATGCTGCCCCCTGCTGGTCGGAGGGTGCCGATGCTTCACCCCCCAGGATTTCTCTTCCTCTGTAGGAATGCTGCCCCCTGCTGGTCGGAGGGTCGCAATGCTTCACCCCCAGGATTTCTCTTGCTCTGTGGGATTGCTGCCCCCTGCTGATCGTAGGGTCCCGATGCTTCACCCCCCAGGATTTCTCTCCCTCTGTGGGATTGCTGCCCCTTGCTGGTTGGAGGGTCCTGGTGCTTCACCCCCTAGGATTTCTCTTCCTCTGAGGGAATGCTGCCCCCTGCTGGTCGGAGGGTACCGATGCTTCACCCCCAGGATTTCTCTTCCTCTCTGTGGTAATGCTGCCCCCTGCTGGTCGGAGCGTCCTGATGCTTTACCCTCCTGGATTTCTCTTCCTCTGTGGGAATACTGCCCCCTACTGGTCGGAGGGTCCTGATGCTTCACCCTCCAGGATTTCTCTTCCTCTGTGGGAATGCTGCCCCCTGCTGGTCAGAGGGTCCTGATGCTTCACCCTCCAGGATTTCTCTTCCTCTGAGGGAATGCTGCCCCCTGCGGGTCAGAGGGTCCTGATGCTTCAACCCCAGGATTTCTCTTCCTCTATAGGAATGCTTCCCCCCTGCTGGTCGGATGGTCCTGATGCTTCACCCCCCAGGATTTCTCTTCCTCTGTGGGAATGCTGCCCCCTGCTGGTCAGAGGGTCCCGATGCTTCACCCCCAGGATTTCTCTACCTCTGTAGGAATGCTGCCCCCTGCTGGTCGGAGGGACCTGATGCTTCACCCCCCAGGATTTCTCTTCCTCTGTGGGAATTCTGCCCCTTGCTGGTCAGAGGGTCCCGATGCTTCACGCCCAGGATTTCTCTTCCTCTGTGGGAATTCTGCCCCTTGCTGGTCAGAGGGTCCCGATGCTTCACCCCCAGGATTTCTTTTCCTCTGTCCAAGAATGCTGCCCCCTGCTGGTCGGAGGGTCCCGATGCTTCACCCTCCAGGATTTCTCTTCCTCTGTGGGAATGCTGCCCCCTGCTGGTAAGAGGGTCCTGATGCTTCACCCTCCAGGATTTCTCTTCCTCTGAGGGAATGCTGCCCCCTGCGGGTCAGAGGGTCCGGATGCTTCACCCCCAGGATTTCTCTTCCTCTGTAGGAATGCTGCCCCCTGCTGGTCGGAGGGTCCTGATGCTTCACCCCCCAGGATTTCTCTTCCTCTGTGGGAATGCTGCCCCCTGCTGGTCAGAGGGTCCTGATGCTTCACCCCCCAGGACTTCTCTTTCTCTGTGGGAATGCTGCCCCCTGCTGTTTGGAGGGTCCCAGTGCTTCACAACCCAGCATTTCTTTACCTCTTTGTGGGAATGCTGCCCCCTGCTGTTCAGAGGGTCCCGATGCTTGACCTCCCAGGATTTCTTTTCCTCTGAGGGAATGCTGCCCCCTGCTGGTTAGAGGTTCCCGATGCTTCAACCCCAGGATTTCTCTTCCTCTGTAGGAATGCTGCCCCCTGCTGGTTGGAGGGTTCTGATGCTTCACCCCCCCAGGATTTCTCTTCCTCTGTGAGAATGCTGCCCCCTGCTGGTCAGAGGGTCCCAATGCTTCACCCCCCAGGATTTCTCTTCTTCTGTCCGGGAATGCTGCCCCCTGCTGGTCAGAGGGTCCCGATGCTTCACCCCCAGGATTTCTCTTCCTCTGTCCAGGAATGCTGCCCCCTGCTGGTCGGAGGGTCCCGATGCTTCACCCCCAGGACTTCTCTTCCTCTGTGTGAATGCTGCCCCCTGCTGGTCGAGGGTCTCGATGCTTCACCCCCAGGATTTCTCTTACTCTGTGGGAATGCTGCCCCCTGCTGGTTGGAGGGTCCTGGTGCTTCACCCCCTAGGATTTCTCTTTCTCTCTTTGGTAATGCTGCCCCCTGCTGGTCGGAGCGTCCTGATGCTTCACCCTCCAGGATTTCTCTTCCTCTGTAGGAATGCTGCCCCCTGCTGGTCAGAGGATCCTGATGCTTCACCACCCAGGATTTCTCCTCCTCTGTGGGAATGCTGCCCCCTGCTGGTCGGAGGGTGCCGATGCTTCACCCCCCAGGATTTCTCTTCCTCTGTAGGAATGCTGCCCCCTGCTGGTCGGTGGGTCCCGATGCTTCACCCCCAGGATTTCTCTTGCTCTGTGGGATTGCTGCCCCCTGCTGGTCGGAGGGTCCCGATGCTTTACCCTCCAGGATTTCTCTTCCTCTGAGGGAATGCTGCCCCCTGCGGGTCAGAGGGTCCTGGTGCTTCACCCCCAGGATTTCTCTTCCTCTGTGTGGGAATGCTGCCCCCTGCTGGTCAGAGGGTCCGGCTGCTTCACCCCCAGGATTTCTCTTCCTCTGTAGGAATGCTGCCCCCTGCTGGTCAGAGGGTCCCGATGCTTCTCCCCCAGGATTTCTCTTCCTCTGTGGGAATGCTGCCACCTGCTGGTCAGAGGGTCCCGATGCCTCACCCCACAGGATTTCTCTTCCTCTGTAGGAATGCTGCCCCCTGCTGGTCTGAGGGTCCCGATGCTTTACCCCCAGGATTTCTCTTCCTCTGTAGGAATGCTGCCCCCAGCTGGTCGGAGGGTCCCGATGCTTCACCCCCAGTATTTCTCTTCCTCTGTGGGAATGCTGCCCCTGCTGGTCTGAGGGTCCCAATGCTTTACCGCCAGGATTTCTCTTCCTCTGTAGGAATGCTGCCCCCTGCTGGTCAGAGGATCCTGATGCTTCACCACCCAGGATTTCTCCTCGTCTGTGGGAATGCTGCCCCCTGCTGGTCGGAGGGTGCCGATGCTTCACCCCCCAGGATTTCTCTTCCTCTGTAGGAATGCTGCCCCCTGCTGGTCGGAGGGTCCCAATGCTTCACCCCCAGGATTTCTCTTGCTCTGTGGGATTGCTGCCCCCTGCTGATCGTAGGGTCCCGATGCTTCACCCCCCAGGATTTCTCTCCCTCTGTGGGAATGCTGCCCCCTGCTGGTCAGAGGGTCCTGATGCTTCACCCTCCAGGATTTCTCTTCCTCTGAGGGAATGCTGCCCCCTGCGGGTCAGAGGGTCCCAATGCTTCACCCCCAGGATTTCTCTTCCTCTGAGGGAATGCTGCCCCCTGCTGGTCGGAGGGTACCGATGCTTCACCCTCCAGGATTTCTCTTCCTCTGTGGGAATGCTGCCCCCTGCTGGTCAGAGGGTCCTGATGCTTCACCCTCCAGGATTTCTCTTCCTCTGAGGGAATGCTGCCCCCTGCGGGTCAGAGGGTCCTGATGCTTCAACCCCAGGATTTCTCTTCCTCTATAGGAATGCTTCCCCCCTGCTGGTCGGAGGGTCCTGATGCTTCAACCCCAGGATTTCTCTTCCTCTATAGGAATGCTGCCCCCTGCTGGTCGGAGGGTCCCGATGCTTCACCCCCCAGGATTTCTCTTCCTCTGTAGGAATGCTGCCCCCTGCTGGTCGGAGGGTCCCGATACTTCACCCCCCAGGATTTCTCTTACTCTGTGGGATTGCTGCCCCCTGCTGGTTGGAGGGTCCTGGTGCTTCACCCCCTAGGATTTCTCTTTCTCTGTAGGAATGCTGCCCCCTGCTGGTCAGAGGATCCTGATGCTTCACCCCCAGGATTTCTCTTCCTCTGTAGGAATGCTGCCCCCTGCTGGTCAGAGGATCCTGATGCTTCACCACCCAGGATTTCTCCTCCTCTGTGGGAATGCTGCCCCCTGCTGGTCGGAGGGTGCCGATGCTTCACCCCCCAGGATTTCTCTTCCTCTGTAGGAATGCTGCCTACTGCTGGTGGGAGGGTCCCGATGCTTCACCCCCAGCATTTCTCTTGCTCTGTGGGATTGCTGCCCCCTGCTGGTCGGAGGGTCCCGATGCTTCACCCTCCAGGATTTCTCTTCCTCTGAGGGAATGCTGCCCCCTGCTGGTCGGAGGGTCCCGATGCTTCACCCCCAGGATTTCTCTTCCTCTGTAGGAATGCTGCCCCCTGCTGGTCGGAGGGTCCCGATGCTTCACCCTCCAGGATTTCTCTTCCTCTGAGGGAATGCTGCCCCCTGCTGGTCGGAGGGTCCTGATGCTTCACCCCCAGGATTTCTCTTCCTCTGTAGGAATGCTGTCCCCTGCTGGTCGGAGGGTCCTGATGCTTCACCCCCCAGGATTTCTCTTCCTCTGTGGGAATGCTGCCCCCTGCTGGTCAGAGGGTCCTGATGCTTCACCCCCCAGGACTTCTCTTTCTCTGTCGGAATGCTGCCCCCTGCTGTTTGGAGGGTCCCAGTGCTTCACAACCCAGCATTTCTTTACCTCTTTGTGGGAATGCTGCCCCCTGCTGGTCAGAGGGTCCTGATGCTTGACCTCCCAGGATTTCTTTTCCTCTGAGGGAATGCTGCCCCCTGCTGGTTAGAGGTTCCCGATGCTTCAACCCCAGGATTTCTCTTCCTCTGTAGGAATGCTGCCCCCTGCTGGTTGGAGGGTTCCGATGCTTCACCCCCCAGGATTTCTCTTACTCTGTCCGGGTATGCTGCCCCCTGCTGGTCAGAGGGTCCAGATGCTTCACCCCCAGGATTTCTCTTCCTCTGTCCAGGAATGCTGCCCCCTGCTGGTCGGAGGGTCCCGATGCTTCACCCCCAGGACTTCTCTTCCTCTGTGTGAATGCTGCCCCCTGCTGGTCGGAGGGTCCCGATGCTTCACTCCCCAGGATTTCTCTTCCTCTCTGTGGGAATGCTGCCCCCTGCTGGTCAGAGGGTCCTGATGCTTCACCCCCCAGGATTTCACTTCCTCTGTAGGAATGCTGCCCCCTGCTGGTCGGAGGGTCCCGGTGCTTCACCCCCAGGATTTCTCTTCCTCTGTGTGGGAATGCTGCCCCCTGCTGGTCGGAGGGTCCGGCTGCTTCACCCCCAGGATTTCTCTTCCTCTGTAGGAATGCTGCCCCCTGCTGGTCAGAGGATCCCGATGCTTCTCCCCCAGGATTTCTCTTCCTCTGTGGGAATGCTGCCACCTGCTGGTCAGAGGGTCCCGATGCCTCACCCCACAGGATTTCTCTTCCTCTGTAGGAATGCTGCCCCCTGCTGGTCTGAGGGTCCCGATGCTTTACCCCCAGGATTTCTCTTCCTCTGTAGGAATGCTGCCCCCAGCTGGTCGGAGGGTCCCGATGCTTCACCCCCAGTATTTCTCTTCCTCTGTGGGAATGCTGCCCCTGCTGGTCGGAGGGTCCCGATGCTTCACCCTCCAGGATTTCTCTTCCTCTGTGGGAATGCTGCC
Organism: Eleutherodactylus coqui; assembly: GCF_035609145.1. Taxonomy (NCBI): domain Eukaryota; kingdom Metazoa; phylum Chordata; class Amphibia; order Anura; family Eleutherodactylidae; genus Eleutherodactylus; species Eleutherodactylus coqui. Next base: position 4,062,597 of record NC_089841.1, read on the forward strand.
CCCTGCTGGTCTGAGGGTCCCAATGCTTTACCGCCAGGATTTCTCTTCCTCTGTAGGAATGCTGCCCCCTGCTGGTCAGAGGATACTGATGCTTCACCACCCAGGATTTCTCCTCGTCTGTGGGAATGCTGCCCCCTGCTGGTCGGAGGGTGCCGATGCTTCACCCCCCAGGATTTCTCTTCCTCTGTAGGAATGCTGCCCCCTGCTGGTCGTTGGGTCCCAATGCTTCACCCCCAGGATTTCTCTTGCTCTGTGGGATTGCTGCCCCCTGCTGATCGTAGGGTCCCGATGCTTCACCCCCCAGGATTTCTCTCCCTCTGTGGGAATGCTGCCCCCTGCTGGTCAGAGGGTCCTGATGCTTCACCCTCAGGATTTCTCTTCCTCTGTGTGGGAATGCTGCCCCCTGCTGGTCAGAGGGTCTCGATGCTTCACCCCCAGGATTTCTCTTACTCTGTGGGATTGCTGCCCCCTGCTGGTCGGAGGGTGCCGATGCTTCACCCCCCAGGATTTCTCTTCCTCTGTAGGAATGCTGCCCCCTGCTGGTCGGAGGGTCCCAATGCTTCACCCCCAGGATTTCTCTTCCTCTGTAGGAATGCTGCCCCCAGCTGGTCGGAGGGTCCCGATGCTTCACCCCCAGTATTTCTCTTCCTCTGTGTACTGCTGCCCCTGCTGGTCGGAGGGTCCCGATGCTTCACCCTCCAGGATTTCTCTTCCTTTGTAGGAATGCTGCCCCCTGCTGGTCGGAGGGTCCCGATGCTTCACCCTCCAGGATTTCTCTTCCTTTGTAGGAATGCTGCCCCCTGCTGGTCGGAGGGTCCTGATGCTTCACCCCCCAGGATTTCTCTTCCTCTGTAGGAATGCTGCCCCCTGCTGGTCGGAGGGTCCCGATGCTTCACCCTCCAGGATTTCTCTTCCTCTGTAGGAATGCTGCCCCCTGCTGGTCGGAGGGTCCTGACGCTTCACCCCCCAGGATTTCTCTTCCTCTGTAGGAATGCTGCCCCCTGCTGGTCGGAGGGTCCCGATGCTTCACCCTCCAGGATTTCCCTTCCTCTGTAGGAATGCTGCCCCCTGCTGGTCTGAGGGTCCCAATGCTTTACCGCCAGGATTTCTCTTCCTCTGTAGGAATGCTGCCCCCTGCTGGTCAGAGGATACTGATGCTTCACCACCCAGGATTTCTCCTCGTCTGTGGGAATGCTGCCCCCTGCTGGTCGGAGGGTGCCGATGCTTCACCCCCCAGGATTTCTCTTCCTCTGTAGGAATGCTGCCCCCTGCTGGTCGTTGGGTCCCAATGCTTCACCCCCAGGATTTCTCTTGCTCTGTGGGATTGCTGCCCCCTGCTGATCGTAGGGTCCCGATGCTTCACCCCCCAGGATTTCTCTCCCTCTGTGGGAATGCTGCCCCCTGCTGGTCAGAGGGTCCTGATGCTTCACCCTCAGGATTTCTCTTCCTCTGTGTGGGAATGCTGCCCCCTGCTGGTCAGAGGGTCTCGATGCTTCACCCCCAGGATTTCTCTTACTCTGTGGGATTGCTGCCCCCTGCTGGTCGGAGGGTGCCGATGCTTCACCCCCCAGGATTTCTCTTCCTCTGTAGGAATGCTGCCCCCTGCTGGTCGGAGGGTCCCAATGCTTCACCCCCAGGATTTCTCTTCCTCTGTAGGAATGCTGCCCCCAGCTGGTCGGAGGGTCCCGATGCTTCACCCCCAGTATTTCTCTTCCTCTGTGTACTGCTGCCCCTGCTGGTCGGAGGGTCCCGATGCTTCACCCTCCAGGATTTCTCTTCCTTTGTAGGAATGCTGCCCCCTGCTGGTCGGAGGGTCCCGATGCTTCACCCTCCAGGATTTCTCTTCCTTTGTAGGAATGCTGCCCCCTGCTGGTCGGAGGGTCCTGATGCTTCACCCCCCAGGATTTCTCTTCCTCTGTAGGAATGCTGCCCCCTGCTGGTCGGAGGGTCCCGATGCTTCACCCTCCAGGATTTCTCTTCCTCTGTAGGAATGCTGCCCCCTGCTGGTCGGAGGGTCCTGACGCTTCACCCCCCAGGATTTCTCTTCCTCTGTAGGAATGCTGCCCCCTGCTGGTCGGAGGGTCCCGATGCTTCACCCTCCAGGATTTCCCTTCCTCTGTAGGAATGCTGCCCCCTGCTGGTCTGAGGGTCCCAATGCTTTACCGCCAGGATTTCTCTTCCTCTGTAGGAATGCTGCCCCCTGCTGGTCAGAGGATCCTGATGCTTCACCACCCAGGATTTCTCCTCCTCTGTGGGAATGCTGCCCCCTGCTGGTCGGAGGGTGCCGATGCTTCACCCCCCAGGATTTCTCTTCCTCTGTAGGAATGCTGCCCCCTGCTGGTCGGAGGGTCGCAATGCTTCACCCCCAGGATTTCTCTTGCTCTGTGGGATTGCTGCCCCCTGCTGATCGTAGGGTCCCGATGCTTCACCCCCCAGGATTTCTCTCCCTCTGTGGGAATGCTGCCCCCTGCTGGTCAGAGGGTCCTGATGCTTCACCCTCAGGATTTCTCTTCCTCTGTGTGGGAATGCTGCCCCCTGCTGGTCAGAGGGTCTCGATGCTTCACCCCCAGGATTTCTCTTACTCTGTGGGATTGCTGCCCCCTGCTGGTTGGAGGGTCCTGGTGCTTCACCCCCTAGGATTTCTCTTCCTCTGAGGGAATGCTGCCCCCTGCTGGTCGGAGGGTACCGATGCTTCACCCCCAGGATTTCTCTTCCTCTCTGTGGTAATGCTGCCCGCTGCTGGTCGGAGCGTCCTGATGCTTTACCCTCCAGGATTTCTCTTCCTCTGTGGGAATACTGCCCCCTACTGGTCGGAGGGTCCTGATGCTTCACCCTCCAGGATTTCTCTTCCTCTGTGGGAATGCTGCCCCCTGCTGGTCAGAGGGTCCTGATGCTTCACCCTCCAGGATTTCTCTTACTCTGTGGGATTGCTGCCCCCTGCTGGTTGGAGGGTCCTGGTGCTTCACCCCCTAGGATTTCTCTTCCTCTGAGGGAATGCTGCCCCCTGCTGGTCGGAGGGTACCGATGCTTCACCCCCAGGATTTCTCTTCCTCTCTGTGGTAATGCTGCCCGCTGCTGGTCGGAGCGTCCTGATGCTTTACCCTCCAGGATTTCTCTTCCTCTGTGGGAATACTGCCCCCTACTGGTCGGAGGGTCCTGATGCTTCACCCTCCAGGACTTCTCTTTCTCTGTGGGAATGCTGCCCCCTGCTGTTTGGAGGGTCCCAGTGCTTCACAACCCAGCATTTCTTTACCTCTTTGTGGGAATGCTGCCCCCTGCTGTTCAGAGGGTCCCGATGCTTGACCTCCCAGGATTTCTTTTCCTCTGAGGGAATGCTGCCCCCTGCTGGTTAGAGGTTCCCGATGCTTCAACCCCAGGATTTCTCTTCCTCTGTAGGAATGCTGCCCCCTGCTGGTTGGAGGGTTCTGATGCTTCACCCCCCCAGGATTTCTCTTCCTCTGTGAGAATGCTGCCCCCTGCTGGTCAGAGGGTCCCAATGCTTCACCCCCCAGGATTTCTCTTCCTCTGTCCGGGAATGCTGCCCCCTGCTGGTCAGAGGGTCCCGATGCTTCACCCCCAGGATTTCTCTTCCTCTGTGGGAATTCTGCCCCTTGCTGGTCAGAGGGTCCCGATGCTTCACCCCCAGGATTTCTCTTCCTCTGTCCAGGAATGCTGCCCCCTGCTGGTCGGAGGGTCCCGATGCTTCACCCCCAGGACTTCTCTTCCTCTGTGTGAATGCTGCCCCCTGCTGGTCGAGGGTCTCGATGCTTCACCCCCAGGATTTCTCTTACTCTGTGGGAATGCTGCCCCCTGCTGGTTGGAGGGTCCTGGTGCTTCACCCCCTAGGATTTCTCTTTCTCTGAGGGAATGCTGCCCCCTGCTGGTCGGAGGGTACCGATGCTTCACCCCCAGGATTTCTCTTCCTCTCTGTGGTAATGCTGCCCCCTGCTGGTCGGAGCGTCCTGATGCTTCACCCTCCAGGATTTCTCTTCCTCTGTAGGAATGCTGCCCCCTGCTGGTCAGAGGATCCTGATGCTTCACCCCCAGGATTTCTCTTCCTCTCTGTGGGAATGCTGCCCCCTGCTGGTCGGAGGGTGCCGATGCTTCACCCCCCAGGATTTCTCTTCCTCTGTAGGAATGCTGCCCCCTGCTGGTCGGTGGGTCCCGATGCTTCACCCCCAGGATTTCTCTTGCTCTGTGGGATTGCTGCCCCCTGCTGGTCGGAGGGTCCCGATGCTTTACCCTCCAGGATTTCTCTTCCTCTGAGGGAATGCTGCCCCCTGCGGGTCAGAGGGTCCCGGTGCTTCACCCCCAGGATTTCTCTTCCTCTGTGTGGGAATGCTGCCCCCTGCTGGTCAGAGGGTCCGGCTGCTTCACCCCCAGGATTTCTCTTCCTCTGTAGGAATGCTGCCCCCTGCTGGTCAGAGGGTCCCGATGCTTCTCCCCCAGGATTTCTCTTCCTCTGTGGGAATGCTGCCACCTGCTGGTCAGAGGGTCCCGATGCCTCACCCCACAGGATTTCTCTTCCTCTGTAGGAATGCTGCCCCCTGCTGGTCTGAGGGTTCCGATGCTTTACCCCCAGGATTTCTCTTCCTCTGTAGGAATGCTGCCCCTGCTGGTCGGAGGGTCCCGATGCTTCACCCTCCAGGATTTCTCTTCCTCTGTGGGAATGCTGCCCCCTGCTGGTCTGAGGGTCCCAATGCTTTACCGCCAGGATTTCTCTTCCTCTGTAGGAATGCTGCCCCCTGCTGGTCAGAGGATCCTGATGCTTCACCACCCAGGATTTCTCCTCGTCTGTGGGAATGCTGCCCCCTGCTAGTCGGAGGGTGCCGATGCTTCACCCCCCAGGATTTCTCTTCCTCTGTAGGAATGCTGCCCCCTGCTGGTCGGAGGGTCCCAATGCTTCACCCCCAGGATTTCTCTTGCTCTGTGGGATTGCTGCCCCCTGCTGATCGTAGGGTCCCGATGCTTCACCCCCCAGGATTTCTCTCCCTCTGTGGGAATGCTGCCCCCTGCTGGTCAGAGGGTCCTGATGCTTCACCCTCCAGGATTTCTCTTCCTCTGAGGGAATGCTGCCCCCTGCGGGTCAGAGGGTCCCAATGCTTCACCCCCAGGATTTCTCTTCCTCTGTAGGAATGCTGCCCCCTGCTGGTCGGAGGGTCCCAATGCTTCACCCCCCAGGATTTCTCTTCCTCTGAGGGAATGCTGCCCCCTGCTGGTCGGAGGGTACCGATGCTTCACCCTCCAGGATTTCTCTTCCTCTGTGGGAATGCTGCCCCCTGCTGGTCAGAGGGTCCTGATGCTTCACCCCCAGGATTTCTTTTCCTCTGTTTGGGAATGCTGCCCCCTGCGGGTCAGAGGGTCCTGATGCTTCAACCCCAGGATTTCTCTTCCTCTATAGGAATGCTTCCCCCCTGCTGGTCGGAGGGTCCTGATGCTTCAACCCCAGGATTTCTCTTCCTCTATAGGAATGCTGCCCCCTGCTGGTCGGAGGGTCCCGATGCTTCACCTCCCAGGATTTCTCTTCCTCTGTAGGAATGCTGCCCCCTGCTGGTCGGAGGGTCCCGATACTTCACCCCCTGGATTTCTCTTCCTCTGTGGGAATTCTGCCCCTTGCTGGTCAGAGGGTCCCGATGCTTCACCCCCAGGATTTCTTTTCCTCTGTAGGAATGCTGCCCCCTGCTGGTCGGAGGGTCCCGATGCTTCACCCCCAGGACTTCTCTTCCTCTGTGTGAATGCTGCCCCCTGCTGGTCGAGGGTCCCGATGCTTCACCCTCAGGATTTCTCTTCCTCTGTGTGAGAATGCTGCCCCCTGCTGGTCAGAGGGTCTCGATGCTTCACCCCCAGGATTTCTCTTACTCTGAGGGAATGCTGCCCCCTGCTAGTCGGAGGGCACCGATGCTTCACCCCCAGGATTTCTCTTCCTCTCTGTGGTAATGCTGCCCCCTGCTGGTCGGAGCGTCCTGATGCTTTACCCTCCAGGATTTCTCTTCCTCTGTGGGAATACTGCCCCCTACTGGTCGGAGGGTCCTGATGCTTCACCCTCCAGGATTTCTCTTCCTCTGTGGGAATGCTGCCCCCTGCTGGTCGGAGGGTCCTGATGCTTCACCCCCCAGGATTTCTCTTCCTCTGTGGGAATGCTGCCCCCTGCTGGTCAGAGGGTCCTGATGCTTCACCCCCCAGGACTTCTCTTTCTCTGTGGGAATGCTGCCCCCTGCTGTTTGGAGGGTCCCGATGCTTGACCTCCCAGGATTTCTTTTCCTCTGAGGGAATGCTGCCCCCTGCTGGTTAGAGGTTCCCGATGCTTCAACCCCAGGATTTCTCTTCCTCTGTAGGAATGCTGCCCCCTGCTGGTCGTTGGGTCCCAATGCTTCACCCCCAGGATTTCTCTTGCTCTGTGGGATTGCTGCCCCCTGCTGATCGTAGGGTCCCGATGCTTCACCCCCCAGGATTTCTCTCCCTCTGTGGGAATGCTGCCCCCTGCTGGTCAGAGGGTCCTGATGCTTCACCCTCAGGATTTCTCTTCCTCTGTGTGGGAATGCTGCCCCCTGCTGGTCAGAGGGTCTCGATGCTTCACCCCCAGGATTTCTCTTACTCTGTGGGATTGCTGCCCCCTGCTGGTCGGAGGGTGCCGATGCTTCACCCCCCAGGATTTCTCTTCCTCTGTAGGAATGCTGCCCCCTGCTGGTCGGAGGGTCCCAATGCTTCACCCCCAGGATTTCTCTTCCTCTGTAGGAATGCTGCCCCCAGCTGGTCGGAGGGTCCCGATGCTTCACCCCCAGTATTTCTCTTCCTCTGTGTACTGCTGCCCCTGCTGGTCGGAGGGTCCCGATGCTTCACCCTCCAGGATTTCTCTTCCTTTGTAGGAATGCTGCCCCCTGCTGGTCGGAGGGTCCCGATGCTTCACCCTCCAGGATTTCTCTTCCTTTGTAGGAATGCTGCCCCCTGCTGGTCGGAGGGTCCTGATGCTTCACCCCCCAGGATTTCTCTTCCTCTGTAGGAATGCTGCCCCCTGCTGGTCGGAGGGTCCCGATGCTTCACCCTCCAGGATTTCTCTTCCTCTGTAGGAATGCTGCCCCCTGCTGGTCGGAGGGTCCTGACGCTTCACCCCCCAGAATTTCTCTTCCTCTGTAGGAATGCTGCCCCCTGCTGGTCGGAGGGTCCCGATGCTTCACCCTCCAGGATTTCCCTTCCTCTGTAGGAATGCTGCCCCCTGCTGGTCTGAGGGTCCCAATGCTTTACCGCCAGGATTTCTCTTCCTCTGTAGGAATGCTGCCCCCTGCTGGTCAGAGGATCCTGATGCTTCACCACCCAGGATTTCTCCTCCTCTGTGGGAATGCTGCCCCCTGCTGGTCGGAGGGTGCCGATGCTTCACCCCCCAGGATTTCTCTTCCTCTGTAGGAATGCTGCCCCCTGCTGGTCGGAGGGTCGCAATGCTTCACCCCCAGGATTTCTCTTGCTCTGTGGGATTGCTGCCCCCTGCTGATCGTAGGGTCCCGATGCTTCACCCCCCAGGATTTCTCTCCCTCTGTGGGAATGCTGCCCCCTGCTGGTCAGAGGGTCCTGATGCTTCACCCTCAGGATTTCTCTTCCTCTGTGTGGGAATGCTGCCCCCTGCTGGTCAGAGGGTCTCGATGCTTCACCCCCAGGATTTCTCTTACTCTGTGGGATTGCTGCCCCCTGCTGGTTGGAGGGTCCTGGTGCTTCACCCCCTAGGATTTCTCTTCCTCTGAGGGAATGCTGCCCCCTGCTGGTCGGAGGGTACCGATGCTTCACCCCCAGGATTTCTCTTCCTCTCTGTGGTAATGCTGCCCGCTGCTGGTCGGAGCGTCCTGATGCTTTACCCTCCAGGATTTCTCTTCCTCTGTGGGAATACTGCCACCTACTGGTCGGAGGGTCCTGATGCTTCACCCTCCAGGATTTCTCTTCCTCTGTGGGAATGCTGCCCCCTGCTGGTCAGAGGGTCCTGATGCTTCACCCTCCAGGATTTCTCTTACTCTGTGGGATTGCTGCCCCCTGCTGGTTGGAGGGTCCTGGTGCTTCACCCCCTAGGATTTCTCTTCCTCTGAGGGAATGCTGCCCCCTGCTGGTCGGAGGGTACCGATGCTTCACCCCCAGGATTTCTCTTCCTCTCTGTGGTAATGCTGCCCGCTGCTGGTCGGAGCGTCCTGATGCTTTACCCTCCAGGATTTCTCTTCCTCTGTGGGAATACTGCCCCCTACTGGTCGGAGGGTCCTGATGCTTCACCCTCCAGGACTTCTCTTTCTCTGTGGGAATGCTGCCCCCTGCTGTTTGGAGGGTCCCAGTGCTTCACAACCCAGCATTTCTTTACCTCTTTGTGGGAATGCTGCCCCCTGCTGTTCAGAGGGTCCCGATGCTTGACCTCCCAGGATTTCTTTTCCTCTGAGGGAATGCTGCCCCCTGCTGGTTAGAGGTTCCCGATGCTTCAACCCCAGGATTTCTCTTCCTCTGTAGGAATGCTGCCCCCTGCTGGTTGGAGGGTTCTGATGCTTCACCCCCCCAGGATTTCTCTTCCTCTGTGAGAATGCTGCCCCCTGCTGGTCAGAGGGTCCCAATGCTTCACCCCCCAGGATTTCTCTTCCTCTGTCCGGGAATGCTGCCCCCTGCTGGTCAGAGGGTCCCGATGCTTCACCCCCAGGATTTCTCTTCCTCTGTGGGAATTCTGCCCCTTGCTGGTCAGAGGGTCCCGATGCTTCACCCCCAGGATTTCTCTTCCTCTGTCCAGGAATGCTGCCCCCTGCTGGTCGGAGGGTCCCGATGCTTCACCCCCAGGACTTCTCTTCCTCTGTGTGAATGCTGCCCCCTGCTGGTCGAGGGTCTCGATGCTTCACCCCCAGGATTTCTCTTACTCTGTGGGAATGCTGCCCCCTGCTGGTTGGAGGGTCCTGGTGCTTCACCCCCTAGGATTTCTCTTTCTCTGAGGGAATGCTGCCCCCTGCTGGTCGGAGGGTACCGATGCTTCACCCCCAGGATTTCTCTTCCTCTCTGTGGTAATGCTGCCCCCTGCTGGTCGGAGCGTCCTGATGCTTCACCCTCCAGGATTTCTCTTCCTCTGTAGGAATGCTGCCCCCTGCTGGTCAGAGGATCCTGATGCTTCACCCCCAGGATTTCTCTTCCTCTCTGTGGGAATGCTGCCCCCTGCTGGTCGGAGGGTGCCGATGCTTCACCCCCCAGGATTTCTCTTCCTCTGTAGGAATGCTGCCCCCTGCTGGTCGGTGGGTCCCGATGCTTCACCCCCAGGATTTCTCTTGCTCTGTGGGATTGCTGCCCCCTGCTGGTCGGAGGGTCCCGATGCTTTACCCTCCAGGATTTCTCTTCCTCTGAGGGAATGCTGCCCCCTGCGGGTCAGAGGGTCCCGGTGCTTCACCCCCAGGATTTCTCTTCCTCTGTGTGGGAATGCTGCCCCCTGCTGGTCAGAGGGTCCGGCTGCTTCACCCCCAGGATTTCTCTTCCTCTGTAGGAATGCTGCCCCCTGCTGGTCAGAGGGTCCCGATGCTTCTCCCCCAGGATTTCTCTTCCTCTGTGGGAATGCTGCCACCTGCTGGTCAGAGGGTCCCGATGCCTCACCCCACAGGATTTCTCTTCCTCTGTAGGAATGCTGCCCCCTGCTGGTCTGAGGGTTCCGATGCTTTACCCCCAGGATTTCTCTTCCTCTGTAGGAATGCTGCCCCTGCTGGTCGGAGGGTCCCGATGCTTCACCCTCCAGGATTTCTCTTCCTCTGTGGGAATGCTGCCCCCTGCTGGTCTGAGGGTCCCAATGCTTTACCGCCAGGATTTCTCTTCCTCTGTAGGAATGCTGCCCCCTGCTGGTCAGAGGATCCTGATGCTTCACCACCCAGGATTTCTCCTCGTCTGTGGGAATGCTGCCCCCTGCTAGTCGGAGGGTGCCGATGCTTCACCCCCCAGGATTTCTCTTCCTCTGTAGGAATGCTGCCCCCTGCTGGTCGGAGGGTCCCAATGCTTCACCCCCAGGATTTCTCTTGCTCTGTGGGATTGCTGCCCCCTGCTGATCGTAGGGTCCCGATGCTTCACCCCCCAGGATTTCTCTCCCTCTGTGGGAATGCTGCCCCTGCTGGTCAGAGGGTCCTGATGCTTCACCCTCCAGGATTTCTCTTCCTCTGAGGGAATGCTGCCCCCTGCGGGTCAGAGGGTCCCAATGCTTCACCCCCAGGATTTCTCTTCCTCTGTAGGAATGCTGCCCCCTGCTGGTCGGAGGGTCCCAATGCTTCACCCCCCAGGATTTCTCTTCCTCTGAGGGAATGCTGCCCCCTGCTGGTCGGAGGGTACCGATGCTTCACCCTCCAGGATTTCTCTTCCTCTGTGGGAATGCTGCCCCCTGCTGGTCAGAGGGTCCTGATGCTTCACCCCCAGGATTTCTTTTCCTCTGTTTGGGAATGCTGCCCCCTGCGGGTCAGAGGGTCCTGATGCTTCAACCCCAGGATTTCTCTTCCTCTATAGGAATGCTTCCCCCCTGCTGGTCGGAGGGTCCTGATGCTTCAACCCCAGGATTTCTCTTCCTCTATAGGAATGCTGCCCCCTGCTGGTCGGAGGGTCCCGATGCTTCACCTCCCAGGATTTCTCTTCCTCTGTAGGAATGCTGCCCCCTGCTGGTCGGAGGGTCCCGATACTTCACCCCCTGGATTTCTCTTCCTCTGTGGGAATTCTGCCCCTTGCTGGTCAGAGGGTCCCGATGCTTCACCCCCAGGATTTCTTTTCCTCTGTAGGAATGCTGCCCCCTGCTGGTCGGAGGGTCCCGATGCTTCACCCCCAGGACTTCTCTTCCTCTGTGTGAATGCTGCCCCCTGCTGGTCGAGGGTCCCGATGCTTCACCCTCAGGATTTCTCTTCCTCTGTGTGAGAATGCTGCCCCCTGCTGGTCAGAGGGTCTCGATGCTTCACCCCCAGGATTTCTCTTACTCTGAGGGAATGCTGCCCCCTGCTAGTCGGAGGGCACCGATGCTTCACCCCCAGGATTTCTCTTCCTCTCTGTGGTAATGCTGCCCCCTGCTGGTCGGAGCGTCCTGATGCTTTACCCTCCAGGATTTCTCTTCCTCTGTGGGAATACTGCCCCCTACTGGTCGGAGGGTCCTGATGCTTCACCCTCCAGGATTTCTCTTCCTCTGTGGGAATGCTGCCCCCTGCTGGTCGGAGGGTCCTGATGCTTCACCCCCCAGGATTTCTCTTCCTCTGTGGGAATGCTGCCCCCTGCTGGTCAGAGGGTCCTGATGCTTCACCCCCCAGGACTTCTCTTTCTCTGTGGGAATGCTGCCCCCTGCTGTTTGGAGGGTCCCGATGCTTGACCTCCCAGGATTTCTTTTCCTCTGAGGGAATGCTGCCCCCTGCTGGTTAGAGGTTCCCGATGCTTCAACCCCAGGATTTCTCTTCCTCTGTAGGAATGCTGCCCCCTGCTGGTCGTTGGGTCCCAATGCTTCACCCCCAGGATTTCTCTTGCTCTGTGGGATTGCTGCCCCCTGCTGATCGTAGGGTCCCGATGCTTCACCCCCCAGGATTTCTCTCCCTCTGTGGGAATGCTGCCCCCTGCTGGTCAGAGGGTCCTGATGCTTCACCCTCAGGATTTCTCTTCCTCTGTGTGGGAATGCTGCCCCCTGCTGGTCAGAGGGTCTCGATGCTTCACCCCCAGGATTTCTCTTACTCTGTGGGATTGCTGCCCCCTGCTGGTCGGAGGGTGCCGATGCTTCACCCCCCAGGATTTCTCTTCCTCTGTAGGAATGCTGCCCCCTGCTGGTCGGAGGGTCCCAATGCTTCACCCCCAGGATTTCTCTTCCTCTGTAGGAATGCTGCCCCCAGCTGGTCGGAGGGTCCCGATGCTTCACCCCCAGTATTTCTCTTCCTCTGTGTACTGCTGCCCCTGCTGGTCGGAGGGTCCCGATGCTTCACCCTCCAGGATTTCTCTTCCTTTGTAGGAATGCTGCCCCCTGCTGGTCGGAGGGTCCCGATGCTTCACCCTCCAGGATTTCTCTTCCTTTGTAGGAATGCTGCCCCCTGCTGGTCGGAGGGTCCTGATGCTTCACCCCCCAGGATTTCTCTTCCTCTGTAGGAATGCTGCCCCCTGCTGGTCGGAGGGTCCCGATGCTTCACCCTCCAGGATTTCTCTTCCTCTGTAGGAATGCTGCCCCCTGCTGGTCGGAGGGTCCTGACGCTTCACCCCCCAGGATTTCTCTTCCTCTGTAGGAATGCTGCCCCCTGCTGGTCGGAGGGTCCCGATGCTTCACCCTCCAGGATTTCCCTTCCTCTGTAGGAATGCTGCCCCCTGCTGGTCTGAGGGTCCCAATGCTTTACCGCCAGGATTTCTCTTCCTCTGTAGGAATGCTGCCCCCTGCTGGTCAGAGGATCCTGATGCTTCACCACCCAGGATTTCTCCTCCTCTGTGGGAATGCTGCCCCCTGCTGGTCGGAGGGTGCCGATGCTTCACCCCCCAGGATTTCTCTTCCTCTGTAGGAATGCTGCCCCCTGCTGGTCGGAGGGTCGCAATGCTTCACCCCCAGGATTTCTCTTGCTCTGTGGGATTGCTGCCCCCTGCTGATCGTAGGGTCCCGATGCTTCACCCCCCAGGATTTCTCTCCCTCTGTGGGAATGCTGCCCCCTGCTGGTCAGAGGGTCCTGATGCTTCACCCTCAGGATTTCTCTTCCTCTGTGTGGGAATGCTGCCCCCTGCTGGTCAGAGGGTCTCGATGCTTCACCCCCAGGATTTCTCTTACTCTGTGGGATTGCTGCCCCCTGCTGGTTGGAGGGTCCTGGTGCTTCACCCCCTAGGATTTCTCTTCCTCTGAGGGAATGCTGCCCCCTGCTGGTCGGAGGGTACCGATGCTTCACCCCCAGGATTTCTCTTCCTCCCTGTGGTAATGCTGCCCGCTGCTGGTCGGAGCGTCCTGATGCTTTACCCTCCAGGATTTCTCTTCCTCTGTGGGAATACTGCCCCCTACTGGTCGGAGGGTCCTGATGCTTCACCCTCCAGGATTTCTCTTCCTCTGTGGGAATGCTGCCCCCTGCTGGTCAGAGGGTCCTGATGCTTCACCCTCCAGGATTTCTCTTACTCTGTGGGATTGCTGCCCCCTGCTGGTTGGAGGGTCCTGGTGCTTCACCCCCTAGGATTTCTCTTCCTCTGAGGGAATGCTGCCCCCTGCTGGTCGGAGGGTACCGATGCTTCACCCCCAGGATTTCTCTTCCTCTCTGTGGTAATGCTGCCCGCTGCTGGTCGGAGCGTCCTGATGCTTTACCCTCCAGGATTTCTCTTCCTCTGTGGGAATACTGCCCCCTACTGGTCGGAGGGTCCTGATGCTTCACCCTCCAGGACTTCTCTTTCTCTGTGGGAATGCTGCCCCCTGCTGTTTGGAGGGTCCCAGTGCTTCACAACCCAGCATTTCTTTACCTCTTTGTGGGAATGCTGCCCCCTGCTGTTCAGAGGGTCCCGATGCTTGACCTCCCAGGATTTCTTTTCCTCTGAGGGAATGCTGCCCCCTGCTGGTTAGAGGTTCCCGATGCTTCAACCCCAGGATTTCTCTTCCTCTGTAGGAATGCTGCCCCCTGCTGGTTGGAGGGTTCTGATGCTTCACCCCCCCAGGATTTCTCTTCCTCTGTGAGAATGCTGCCCCCTGCTGGTCAGAGGGTCCCAATGCTTCACCCCCCAGGATTTCTCTTCCTCTGTCCGGGAATGCTGCCCCCTGCTGGTCAGAGGGTCCCGATGCTTCACCCCCAGGATTTCTCTTCCTCTGTGGGAATTCTGCCCCTTGCTGGTCAGAGGGTCCCGATGCTTCACCCCCAGGATTTCTCTTCCTCTGTCCAGGAATGCTGCCCCCTGCTGGTCGGAGGGTCCCGATGCTTCACCCCCAGGACTTCTCTTCCTCTGTGTGAATGCTGCCCCCTGCTGGTCGAGGGTCTCGATGCTTCACCCCCAGGATTTCTCTTACTCTGTGGGAATGCTGCCCCCTGCTGGTTGGAGGGTCCTGGTGCTTCACCCCCTAGGATTTCTCTTTCTCTGAGGGAATGCTGCCCCCTGCTGGTCGGAGGGTACCGATGCTTCACCCCCAGGATTTCTCTTCCTCTCTGTGGTAATGCTGCCCCCTGCTGGTCGGAGCGTCCTGATGCTTCACCCTCCAGGATTTCTCTTCCTCTGTAGGAATGCTGCCCCCTGCTGGTCAGAGGATCCTGATGCTTCACCCCCAGGATTTCTCTTCCTCTCTGTGGGAATGCTGCCCCCTGCTGGTCGGAGGGTGCCGATGCTTCACCCCCCAGGATTTCTCTTCCTCTGTAGGAATGCTGCCCCCTGCTGGTCGGTGGGTCCCGATGCTTCACCCCCAGGATTTCTCTTGCTCTGTGGGATTGCTGCCCCCTGCTGGTCGGAGGGTCCCGATGCTTTACCCTCCAGGATTTCTCTTCCTCTGAGGGAATGCTGCCCCCTGCGGGTCAGAGGGTCCCGGTGCTTCACCCCCAGGATTTCTCTTCCTCTGTGTGGGAATGCTGCCCCCTGCTGGTCAGAGGGTCCGGCTGCTTCACCCCCAGGATTTCTCTTCCTCTGTAGGAATGCTGCCCCCTGCTGGTCAGAGGGTCCCGATGCTTCTCCCCCAGGATTTCTCTTCCTCTGTGGGAATGCTGCCACCTGCTGGTCAGAGGGTCCCGATGCCTCACCCCACAGGATTTCTCTTCCTCTGTAGGAATGCTGCCCCCTGCTGGTCTGAGGGTTCCGATGCTTTACCCCCAGGATTTCTCTTCCTCTGTAGGAATGCTGCCCCTGCTGGTCGGAGGGTCCCGATGCTTCACCCTCCAGGATTTCTCTTCCTCTGTGGGAATGCTGCCCCCTGCTGGTCTGAGGGTCCCAATGCTTTACCGCCAGGATTTCTCTTCCTCTGTAGGAATGCTGCCCCCTGCTGGTCAGAGGATCCTGATGCTTCACCACCCAGGATTTCTCCTCGTCTGTGGGAATGCTGCCCCCTGCTAGTCGGAGGGTGCCGATGCTTCACCCCCCAGGATTTCTCTTCCTCTGTAGGAATGCTGCCCCCTGCTGGTCGGAGGGTCCCAATGCTTCACCCCCAGGATTTCTCTTGCTCTGTGGGATTGCTGCCCCCTGCTGATCGTAGGGTCCCGATGCTTCACCCCCCAGGATTTCTCTCCCTCTGTGGGAATGCTGCCCCCTGCTGGTCAGAGGGTCCTGATGCTTCACCCTCCAGGATTTCTCTTCCTCTGAGGGAATGCTGCCCCCTGCGGGTCAGAGGGTCCCAATGCTTCACCCCCAGGATTTCTCTTCCTCTGTAGGAATGCTGCCCCCTGCTGGTCGGAGGGTCCCAATGCTTCACCCCCCAGGATTTCTCTTCCTCTGAGGGAATGCTGCCCCCTGCTGGTCGGAGGGTACCGATGCTTCACCCTCCAGGATTTCTCTTCCTCTGTGGGAATGCTGCCCCCTGCTGGTCAGAGGGTCCTGATGCTTCACCCCCAGGATTTCTTTTCCTCTGTTTGGGAATGCTGCCCCCTGCGGGTCAGAGGGTCCTGATGCTTCAACCCCAGGATTTCTCTTCCTCTATAGGAATGCTTCCCCCCTGCTGGTCGGAGGGTCCTGATGCTTCAACCCCAGGATTTCTCTTCCTCTATAGGAATGCTGCCCCCTGCTGGTCGGAGGGTCCCGATGCTTCACCTCCCAGGATTTCTCTTCCTCTGTAGGAATGCTGCCCCCTGCTGGTCGGAGGGTCCCGATACTTCACCCCCTGGATTTCTCTTCCTCTGTGGGAATTCTGCCCCTTGCTGGTCAGAGGGTCCCGATGCTTCACCCCCAGGATTTCTTTTCCTCTGTAGGAATGCTGCCCCCTGCTGGTCGGAGGGTCCCGATGCTTCACCCCCAGGACTTCTCTTCCTCTGTGTGAATGCTGCCCCCTGCTGGTCGAGGGTCCCGATGCTTCACCCTCAGGATTTCTCTTCCTCTGTGTGAGAATGCTGCCCCCTGCTGGTCAGAGGGTCTCGATGCTTCACCCCCAGGATTTCTCTTACTCTGAGGGAATGCTGCCCCCTGCTAGTCGGAGGGCACCGATGCTTCACCCCCAGGATTTCTCTTCCTCTCTGTGGTAATGCTGCCCCCTGCTGGTCGGAGCGTCCTGATGCTTTACCCTCCAGGATTTCTCTTCCTCTGTGGGAATACTGCCCCCTACTGGTCGGAGGGTCCTGATGCTTCACCCTCCAGGATTTCTCTTCCTCTGTGGGAATGCTGCCCCCTGCTGGTCGGAGGGTCCTGATGCTTCACCCCCCAGGATTTCTCTTCCTCTGTGGGAATGCTGCCCCCTGCTGTTTGGAGGGTCCCGATGCTTGACCTCCCAGGATTTCTTTTCCTCTGAGGGAATGCTGCCCCCTGCTGGTTAGAGGTTCCCGATGCTTCAACCCCAGGATTTCTCTTCCTCTGTAGGAATGCTGCCCCCTGCTGGTTGGAGGGTTCTGATGCTTCACCCCCCCAGGATTTCTCTTCCTCTGTGAGAATGCTGCCCCCTGCTGGTCAGAGGGTCCCAATGCTTCACCCCCCAGGATTTCTCTTCCTCTGTCCGGGAATGCTGCCCCCTGCTGGTCAGAGGGTCCCGATGCTTCACCCCCAGGATTTCTCTTCCTCTGTGGGAATTCTGCCCCTTGCTGGTCAGAGGGTCCCGATGCTTCACCCCCAGGATTTCTCTTCCTCTATCCAGGAATGCTGCCCCCTGCTGGTCGGAGGGTCCCGATGCTTCACCCCCAGGACATCTCTTCCTCTGTGTGAATGCTGCCCCCTGCTGGTCGAGGGTCTCGATGCTTCACCCCCAGGATTTCTCTTACTCTGTGGGAATGCTGCCCCCTGCTGGTTGGAGGGTCCTGGTGCTTCACCCCCTAGGATTTCTCTTTCTCTGAGGGAATGCTGCCCCCTGCTGGTCGGAGGGTACCGATGCTTCACCCCCAGAATTTCTCTTCCTCTCTGTGGTAATGCTGCCCCCTGCTGGTCGGAGCGTCCTGATGCTTCACCCTCCAGGATTTCTCTTCCTCTGTAGGAATGCTGCCTCCTGCTGGTCAGAGGATCCTGATGCTTCACCACCCAGGATTTCTCCTCCTCTGTGGGAATGCTGCCCCCTGCTGGTCGGAGGGTGCCGATGCTTCACCCCCCAGGATTTCTCTTCCTCTGTAGGAATGCTGCCCCCTGCTGGTCGGTGGGTCCCGATGCTTCACCCCCAGGATTTCTCTTGCTCTGTGGGATTGCTGCCCCCTGCTGGTCGGAGGGTCCCGATGCTTCACCCTCCAGGATTTCTCTTCCTCTGAGGGAATGCTGCCCCCTGCGGGTCAGAGGGTCGTGATGCTTCACCCCCAGGATTTCTCTTCCTCTGTAGGAATGCTGTCCCCTGCTGGTCGGAGGGTCCTGATGCTTCACCCCCCAGGATTTCTCTTCCTCTGTGGGAATGCTGCCCCCTGCTGGTCAGAGGGTCCTGATGCTTCACCCCCCAGGACTTCTCTTTCTCTGTGGGAATGCTGCCCCCTGCTGTTTGGAGGGTCCCAGTGCTTCACAACCCAGCATTTCTTTACCTCTTTGTGGGAATGCTGCCCCCTGCTGGTCAGAGGGTCCCGATCCTTGACCTCCCAGGATTTCTTTTCCTCTGAGGGAATGCTGCCCCCTGCTGGTTAGAGGTTCCCGATGCTTCAACCCCAGGATTTCTCTTCCTCTGTAGGAATGCTGCCCCCTGCTGGTTGGAGAGTTCCGATGCTTCACCCCCCCAGGATTTCTCTTCCTCTGTGAGAATGCTGCCCCCTGCTGGTCAGAGGGTCCCAATGCTTCACCCCCCAGGATTTCTCTTCCTCTGTCCGGGAATGCTGCCCCCTGCTGGTCAGAGGGTCCCGATGCTTCACCCCCAGGATTTCTCTTCCTCTGTGGGAATTCTGCCCCTTGCTGATCGGAGGGTCCCGATGCTTCACCCCCAGGATTTCTTTTCCTCTGTCCAGGAATGCTGCCCCCTGCTGGTCGGAGGGTCCCGATGCTTCACCCCCAGGACTTCTCTTCCTCTGTGTGAATGCTGCCCCCTGCTGGTCGAGGGTCCCGATGCTTCACCCTCAGGATTTCTCTTCCTCTGTGTGGGAATGCTGCCCCCTGCTGGTCAGAGGGTCTCGATGCTTCACCCCCAGGATTTCTCTTCCTCTGTGGGATTGCTGCCCCCTGCTGGTTGGAGGGTCCTGGTGCTTCACCCCCTAGGATTTCTCTTCCTCTGAGGGAATGCTGCCCCCTGCTAGTCGGAGGGTACCGATGCTTCACCCCCAGGATTTCTCTTCCTCTCTGTGGTAATGCTGCCCCCTGCTGGTCGGAGCGTCCTGATGCTTTACCCTCCAGGATTTCTCTTCCTCTGTGGGAATACTGCCCCCTACTGGTCGGAGGGTCCTGATGCTTCACCCTCCAGGATTTCTCTTCCTCTGTGGGAATGCTGCCCCCTGCTGGTCAGAGGGTCCTGATGCTTCACCCTCCAGGATTTCTCTTTCTCTGTGGGAATGCTGCCCCCTGCTGGTCAGAGGATCCCGATGCTTCACCCCCAGGATTTCTCTTCCTCTGTGAGAATGCTGCCCCCTGCTGGTCAGAGGGTCCTGATGCTTCACCCCCAGGATTTCTCTTCCTCTGTAGGAATGCTGCCCCCTGCTGGTCGGAGGGTCCTGATGCTTCACCCCCCAGGATTTCTCTTCCTCTGTGGGAATGATGCCCCCTGCTGGTCAGAGGGTCCTGATGCTTCACCCCCCAGGACTTCTCTTTCTCTGTGGGAATGCTGCCCCCTGCTGTTTGGAGGGTCCCAGTGCTTCACAACCCAGCATTTCTTTACCTCTTTGTGGGAATGCTGCCCCCTGCTGGTCAGAGGGTCCCGATGCTTGACCTCCCAGGATTTCTTTTCCTCTGAGGGAATGCTGCCCCCTGCTGGTTAGAGGTTCCCTATGCTTCAACCCCAGGATTTCTCTTCCTCTGTAGGAATGCTGCCCCCTGCTGGTTGGAGGGTTCTGATGCTTCACCCCCCCAGGATTTCTCTTCCTCTGTGAGAATGCTGCCCCCTGCTGGTCAGAGGGTCCCAATGCTTCACCCCCCAGGATTTCTCTTCCTCTGTCCGGGAATGCTGCCCCCTGCTGGTCAGAGGGTCCCGATGCTTCACCCCCAGGATTTCTCTTCCTCTGTGGGAATTCTGCCCCTTGCTGGTCGGAGGGTCCCGATGCTTCACCCCCAGGATTTCTCTTCCTCTGTCCTGGAATGCTGCCCCCTGCTGGTCGGAGGGTCCCGATGCTTCACCCCCAGGACTTCTCTTCCTCTGTGTGAATGCTGCCCCCTGCTGGTCGGAGGGTCCCGATGCTTCACCCCCAGGATTTCTCTTCCTCTGTGTGGTAATGCTGCCCCCTGCTGGTTGGAGGGTCCTGATGCTTCACCCCCAGGATTTCTCTTCCTCTGTAGGAATGCTGCCCCCTGCTGGTCGGAGGGTCCTGATGCTTCACCCCCAGGATTTCTCTTCCTCTGTGGGAATGCTGCCCCCTGCTGGTCGGAGGGTCCTGATGCTTCACCCCCAGGATTTCTCTTCCTCTGTGGGAATGCTGCCCCCTGCTGGTCGGAGGGTCCCGATGCTTCACCCCCAGGACTTCTCTTCCTCTGTGTGAATGCTGCCCCCTGCTGGTCGAGGGTCTCGATGCTTCACCCCCAGGAATTCTCTTCCTCTGTAGGAATGCTGCCCCCTGCTGGTCGGAGGGTCCTGATGCTTCACCCTCCAGGATTTCTCTTCCTCTGTAGGAATGCTGCCCCCTGCTGGTCGGAGGGTCCCGATGCTTCACCCCCAGGATTTCTCTTCCTCTGTAGGAATGCTGCCCCCTGCTGGTCCGAGGGTCCCGATGCTTCACCCTTCAGGATTTCTCTTCCTCTGTATAATGAAAACAAAGATCTGGTACCGTGTTAGCCAGTAGAGCATAATGTGATTGTTCTCAGTAAGAGAAACCACGTAATCTTGTAGATATGAGACCTTTTAATGGCTAACAAAAATACATGATGTAACAGCGAGCCTCCGAACCAACGCAGGGTTCTTCTTCAGGCTTATGGATTGGATCTGAAGAGGCCTGGATCTTTATACACACTTATAACATGCATACTTATGACAAGGCACAGACATGGATATATATATATATATATACATACTTATGGCAAGGCACAGACATGGATATATATATATACTTATGACATGGCACAGACATGGATATATATATATACTTATGACATGGCACAGACATGGATATATATATATATATATATATATATATATACTTATGACAAGGCACAGGCATGGATATATATATATATATACTTCTGACAAGGCACAGATATGGATGTGATAAGACCTGAATATACCTGAGCAGGCACTGAGAGATGTGATAGCAAGGGGGCATTGTTTCCACATCAAGGAAGAAATGATGCAAACTTCTAGAAATCTCAAAGTTTTGCCGTCTCCATATAAGAATATCACATTTTTCTCTGACTTCTCACAAACAACAATGGCTGCTCGCCAGAAACTCGCCCCAATTACAAGAGCTCTGCAGGAAAACAAAATCCTCTATAGGTGGGGATTTCCGATTAAGCTGATTGTACTCAAAGAGGGTGCAGTGGAGAGTAGGACTACAACATCTACTTCACTGTACAGGACATCACGCCGCAGCGCCTTGACTTATCACGCTAGTTACCTTCTCTTCTATCTTACATGTACATAACCTCTAGTCTGACTGCACATAACACACTTGCATCGTATGACACACACTAACTCCCTCTGCCCCGGACCCCCTCCATCGAAGAGAGAAGATGGCGCATCCATCCTGCTCTACAGCCAAGGCCGCGTCAGCAGAAGTGAGGATAGCAGAATGCAGAGACCCTGATGGATGGAAGTTCCATAGAGTTAACCCTATCACATGCTTATACGACACTGCACTGTCATATGCTTTACGCCCATAGAGGTATGTGCTATGTGTTTTTTATAAAAGAGGCTGCTTGGTCAGAATAAAGTAGAATTCAGGAAGCATCACAAATCTGGTCGGGTCTCAGTTTGGTTCTTTCTAGTGTGCGGACACTCTCTGAGTCTTAAATCAGGAAGGGTGCAAAATACCCCAGATCCAGAGCCGCTGGTGTTCCTGGGTGGGCGTAGACTGTGATCCACCAGCTGGTCGGACGCTGGAGGGATCAGGAGACTAGACAGTGAACCGGACGCAGTGGGTCCTATCTACAGAACACACTAAGATAACTCTAACTTTCTACCTGTGTAAGTGACTCCGTGTCTCTCTGTCTTCCTATCTCTAGTCTGACTGCCAGCAGTCAACAAAGACAGGTAATTTAGTCTTGTCCATGCCAAGATACCATGCAACCTGTCAATAAGAGGTATTGTGCATGCCATAATTGTTGTCTCGAGGCGGTTATTGAGGATGTGCTGAGGACCAGAAGACAGCTTGGGGGTAAAATTGAAATAGGCATACTCATTTGTATAATAGAGCACGTTACATTATAGCCGTGGTGCATGGAGGCTGGTTACTCCGAATATTGTTGAGGTCCTGGTCCGTACCGATATAACCGTCTGTCATTGTGTACAGTCCAATGTCATGTTCTGAGTGTGTTACTGGGATTATGTTGATATAAATCAGGGTGGCTCGGGTCTAGTTAAGATTTGAGGTAAATTGTTAGATTGCCACCCCATTACGCCACGTTCGCCTGAGGTTCTGGTATTCCGCCTTAACGTCCATTACCCAGTTGAAGAGAAGTGGGATTTGCTGGGGAAGTGGTGCTGTGTCCAGTAATTCAAGACCGGACAGAGCTGGCAGGATGGGTAGAGTTGAATAGATTGGGCATTGATCTCGGCTATGCAGAGTTGTCAGAGAATTGGGATAGTATGTGTACCTCTACTCCTCCTAAGCACTGCTTCCCTGGACTACTCCAAGTTGCCATGCACCTTCTCCCACACCTCCCGCAGGTCCTGAACCTGAGCGTCTGCAGATGGATTGTTAGAGGAGGAGGGGAAGGACACTGCGAACCTGGGATTAAACCAAAAATGACAGAAGAAAGGAGGCACACCAGACGCTGAATGTGTATGATTATTGATGGCAAATTCAGCCAACGCTAGATAATTGACCCAGAGACTCTGACAATCACTCACATACATTCGGAAGTACTGAAGCAGTTCCTGGTTCATACGTTCCATCTGCCCATTGGACTCCGGGTGGAAGGCAGAGGAAAATGACAATCCAATACTGATACTCTTACAAAAGGCCCTCCAAATTGGGCAACAAATTGGACTCCCCAGTCGGAAATAATATCCTCAGGGACCCCATGCAGGCGCACAACCTGCTTCATAAATATGGTGGCTAACGAACGGGAAGAGAACAAAGCGGACCTTCAGGTTGTCTCCGTACACTCTTCCCTCGAGCACAAATAGAGCAGGACTGGACAAATTCCCTGACGTCCCGAAACATTTGTGGCCACCAATACAAATGGCCACACAGCTCCAGGTGCCTTGGACACCTGGATGCCCTGTTAAAACTGACGAATGAACTTCCTGAAATATGAGGAGCCGCAAGGCATGGGGAACAAATAGCCTCCCCTCAGGGAGACCATAGGAAGCGGACTGCTGAGCCGCTAGGAGTAAAGCAGAGGTGTCAGACGTAAGAGCGGTGACAACCACTCCTGGGCCCAAAATACTCTCTGTCTAAGGCTCCTCTACCTTGGGAACCCCGAAACTGCGTGACATTGCATCAGCTTTGACATTCTTGGACCCAGGCACATATGTGACTACAAGATTGAAACGCTCAGAAAATGGTCGGCAGGGTGTGGATCTGCAGAGGCTTTACAACCAAGTGGGTTCCCTACCAAAGAGGTCAGATCCCCAGACTGGCACCTAAGTTGCAGTCTGTCCGTCTCTCTTCCTGCATTGCCTCCATGCATATTAGGACTATTGGAGACAACATAGATTGGTATTTCTCTTATCTTGTCCCTTTTGTGTTATACTGCCTGTATATACTTGTAGCTCCCTATCTTTTACGTAATTCATCTCTTGTATAGTTTCATCTCAATCGGATCCGCGCTCCAGGAACAACCACTCCGATACTTACTGTAACAAGTGTAATTCGTACGATGCGTTTCGTCCTAAATAATAGGACTTTATCAAGTACATAACAATAACTTCTAAAACCTCTATATTTATAATAAAATCTTGAATTACCTTTCCTTGTGTGGACCGCGCCGTCCTGTGCCTCCTCCAGCGTCCTGCGGCGTCCCGCCCCCTGTGTGCGTACCTGATGACGCTGGGTCACATGGTGTGTAGACGTCACGTGCTCGGGCGCAGCCCCTTGTGTAGGAGAAAGTCTAGACGAACCGGACCACCGTCTCCTCTGTGTGACCCGCATCGCCTCATGACTCCTCCAGCGTCCCGCGGCGTCCTGCCCCCTGTGTGCGTATCAGGTGACGCTGGGTCACATGGTGTGTAGACGTCACGTGCTCGGGCGCTGCTCCTTGTGTAGGAGAAAGTCTAGACGAACCGGACCACCGTCTCCTCTGTGTGACCCGCATCGCCTCATGACTCCTCCAGCGTCCCGCGGCGTCCCGCCCACTGTGTGCGTACCTGATGACGCTGGGCGCTGCTCCTTGTGTAGGAGAAAGTCAGCTACAAAAATACGTAGTAAATTTGCCTTCGCACATTAGAGATTCTGGACATCTTCTAGAAATAATCAAAGATATAGAATGGTAACCAACATATTTGTGGTGCAGTATAGATGTTGAGGCATTATACTCGAACATCGGGCATGAAATTGGGGTGGAAACAGTAAATAACACACTTAGGGAAGATATCCTCATGGCAGACCATCAGAGGCTATTTCTCTTGAAAAGTATATAGTTTATTTTAAAAAATAATATATTTCCGTATAACGATACATACTACAGGCAGTGCACCGGTACAGCTATGGGCACAAAATGCGCACCAACTTTCGCAAACCTGGTGATGGGTACATTCGAGAAGGAGAGGTTTAATGACAAGCGAATAAGGTTATACAAAAGGTTTATAGATGATCTACTCATCATATGGAATGGCGAGCAGGAAGACCTCACAAAATTTGTGGCAGATCTAGCAAAAAATGAATTCCATTTCAGATTTACACATGTCATCTCTTCTAAAAAAATGGTTTATCTTGATCTTGAATTGGAAGGCCAGAACAATAAAATCATTTCACGGACCCATTTTAAGGTAGTAGATACGAACAGCTACTTAAACTACAGGAGCTGCCATCATAGAAGCTGGAAAAACAACATACCCTTTGGTCAATTCCAACGAATCAGAAGAAATTGTACCAGAGGGGAAGATTTCAAACTACAAGCAAAAATCATTGGAAAGAGATTCCGAGACAAGGGGTATCCCAAAACACTGGTGGAGCCAGCTTACACCAAGGTATTGAATCAAGATAAAAAGACAGAACGGACTAAGAATGCACCAAAAGGGAGATATGAAACAGCATTTATAACGCAATTCAGCACCCAATCGGGTATAATCAGCCGTATTCTAAGAAGAAACTGGACTATCTTGAAAGAAGATCCCTTTTTAGAAAAAGAACTACCAGAAAGACCGGCATGTATTTTCTGAAGAAATAAGACGTTAAAGAATCTCATAGCTCCATCGTGTCCAAAAAAGGAAAAAAACAGGAAGAAAATGAAGAAGGAGGAGGAGTCTATAAATGCAGGGAGAGGAGATGCATGTGCTGCATAAACATCAGCCACAGTACAAAAAGTATAAGATTACCCAGTGGAGAAGATTTCAGGATCAAACAACAGCTGTCATGCAGTGTAAAAAAAGGGATTTACATGTTGGAGTGTCCCTGCGAACTAAGATATGTGGGAAGAACTATAAATACATTGCGGGAAAGATTAAACCAGCACTGCAGCAATATAAGAAAAGGCTATATGAAGCATAGCATCTCACGACATTTTAGCATCAGTCACGCCAAAGATCCTTCGGTTTTACGGGCTACCCCAATAGAATGTATCCAGAACAGATCCATAGAGAAATTAGGAGAAAAGGAGATGTTCTGGATATTTAGGCTGAATACTCCAGCTCCCAAAGGGTTAAATGAGGTTTTAGAAAAATTAACACATATCCGTTTGCTTCAATACTTTTTTTAATGAATTTATTGAGAATGAAAATTTTTTATACTTGTACAGTTTTATATACTTATAACATACAGTTTTATATATAAGTATTATATGAATATGTTTTAGGCTAGAAACACCAATACTAATGTACATTTTGTATTTTAATAGTTGTGGTCCAGTCCGTCTTCACTTTCTCCCACACAAGGAGCAGCGCCCGAGCATGTGATGTCACCGCACCATGTGACCTAGCGTCACCTGATACGCACACAGAGGGCGGGACGCCGGAGGAGTCATGAGGCGATGCGGGTCACACAGAGGAGACGGTGGTCCGGTTCGTCTAGACTTTCTCCTACACAAGGGGCTGCGCCCGAGCACGTGACGTCTACACACCATGTGACCTAGCGTCACCTGATACACACACAGGGGGCGGGACGCCGGAGGAGTCATGAGGCGATGCGGGTCACACAGAGGAGACGGTGGTCCGGTTCGTCTAGACTTTCTCCTACACAAGGAGCAGCGCCCGAGCACGTGACGTCACCGCACCATGTGACCTAGCGTCACCTGATACGCACACAGAGGGCGGGACGCTGGAGGAGTCATGAGGCGATGCGGGTCACACAGAGGAGACGGTGGTCAGGTTCGTCTAGACTTTCTCCCACACAAGGGGCTGCGCCCGAGCACGTGACGTCACCGCACCATGTGACCTAGCGTCACCTGATACGCACACAGAGGGCGGGACGCTGGAGGAGTCATGAGGCGATGCAGGTCACACAGAGGAGACGGTGGTCCGGTTCGTCTAGACTTTCTCCCACACAAGGGACTGCGCCCGAGCACGTGACGTCACCGCACCATGTGACCTAGCGTCACCTGATACGCACACAGAGGGCGGGACGCTGGAGGAGTCATGAGGCGATGTAGGTCACACAGAGGAGACGGTGGTCCGGTTCGTCTAGACTTTCTCCCACACAAGGAGCAGCGCCCGAGCATGTGATGTCACCGCACCATGTGACCTAGCGTCACCTGATACACACACAGGGGGCGGGACGCCGGAGGAGTCATGAGGCGATGCGGGTCACACAGAGGAGACGGTGGTCCGGTTCGTCTAGACTTTCTCCTACACAAGGGGCTGCGCCCGAGCACGTGACGTCACCGCACCATGTGACCTAGCGTCACCTGATACGCACACAGGGGGCGGGATGCTGCAGGACGCTGGAGGAGTCATGAATGAGGCGATGCGGGTCACACAGAGGAGACGGTGGTCCGGTTCGTCTAGACTTTCTCCTACACAAGGAGCAGCGCCCGAGCACGTGACGTCACCGCACCATGTGACCTAGCGTCACCTGATACGCACACAGAGGGCGGGACGCTGGAGGAGTCATGAGGCGATGCAGGTCACACAGAGGAGACGGTGGTCCGGTTCGTCTAGACTTTCTCCCACACAAGGGACTGCGCCCGAGCACGTGACGTCACCGCACCATGTGACCCAGCGTCACCTGATACGCACACAGAGGGCGGGACGCTGGAGGAGTCATGAGGCGATGCGCGTCACAGAGGAGACGGTGGTCCGGTTCGTCTAGACTTTCTCCTACACAAGGGGCTGCGCCCGAGCATGTGACGTCTACACACCATGTGACCCAGCGTCATCAGGTACGCACACAGGGGGCGGGACGCTGAAGGAGTCATGAGGCGATGCGGGTCACAGAGGAGACGGTGGTCCGGTTCGTCTAGACTTTCTCCTACACAAGGGGCTGCGCCCGAGCACGTGACGGCTACACACCATGTGACCCAGCGTCACCTGATACACACACAGGGGGCGGGACGCTGCAGGACGCTGGAGGAGTCATGAATGAGGCGATGCGGGTCACACAGAGGAGTCGGTGGTCCGGTTCGTCTAGACTTTCTCCTACACAAGGAGCAGCGCCCGAGCACGTGACGTCACCGCACCATGTGACCTAGCGTCACCTGATACGCACACAGGGGGCGGGACGCCGCGGGACGCTGGAGGAGTCATGAGGCGATGCGGGTCAGACAGAGGAGACGGTGGTCCGGTTCGTCTAGACTTTCTCCTACACACGGGGCTGCGCCCGAGCACGTGACGTCTACACACCATGTGACCCAGCGTCACCTGATACGCACACAGGGGGCGGGACGCCGCGGGACGCTGGAGGAGTCATGAGGCGATGCAGGTCACACAGAGGAGACGGTGGTCCGGTTCGTCTAGACTTTCTCCTACACAAGGAGCAGCGCCCGAGCACGTGACGTCACCGCACCATGTGACCTAGCGTCACCTGATACACACACAGGGGGCGGGACGCCGCGGGACGCTGGAGGAGTCATGAATGAGGCGATGCAGGTCACACAGAGGAGACGGTGGTCCGGTTCGTCTAGACTTTCTCCTACACAAGGAGCAGCGCCCGAGCACGTGACGTCACCGCACCATGTGACCTAGCGTCACCTGATACGCACACAGAGGGCGGGACGCTAGAGGAGTCATGAGGCGATGCGGGTCACACAGAGGAGACGGTGGTCCGGTTCATCTAGACTTTCTCCCACACAAGGGGCTGCGCCCGAGCACGTGACGTCACCGCACCATGTGACCTAGCGTCACCTGATACGCACACAGAGGGCGGGACGCTGGAGGAGTCATGAGGCGATGCAGGTCACACAGAGGAGACGGTGGTCCGGTTCGTCTAGACTTTCTCCCACACAAGGGGCTGCGCCCGAGCACGTGACGTCACCGCACCATGTGACCTAGCGTCACCTGATACGCACACAGAGGGCGGGACGCTGGAGGAGTCATGAGGCGATGCGGGTCACACAGAGGAGACGGTGGTCCGGTTCGTCTAGACTTTCTCCTAAACAAGGGGCTGCGCCCGAGCATGTGACGTCTACACACCATGTGACCCAGCGTCATCAGGTACGCACACAGGGGGCGGGACGCTGCAGGACGCTGGAGGAGTCATGAATGAGGCGATGCGGGTCACACAGAGGAGACGGTGGTCCGGTTCGTCTAGACTTTCTCCTACACAAGGAGCAGCGCCCGAGCACGTGACGTCACCGCACCATGTGACCTAGCGTCACCTGATACGCACACAGAGGGCGGGACGCTGGAGGAGTCATGAGGCGATGCAGGTCACACAGAGGAGACGGTGGTCCGGTTCGTCGAGACTTTCTCCTACACAAGGGGCTGCGCCCGAGCACGTGACGTCTACACACCATGTGACCCAGCGTCATCAGGTACGCACACAGGGGGCGGGACGCCGCAGGACGCTGGAGGAGGCACAGGACGGCGCGGTCCACACAAGGAAAGGTAATTCAAGATTTTATTATAAATATAGAGGTTTTAGAAGTTATTGTTATGTACTTGATAAAGTCCTATTATTTAGGACGAAACGCATCGTACGAATTACACTTGTTACAGTAAGTATCGGAGTGGTTGTTCCTGGAGCGCGGATCCGATTTTTTCTATATACCACATTTGCAAGCGGCTCTCCAGTGAGGGACGGAGGATGACGCGGCTCTCCAGCTGACTAGCCCAGCAGGATACGAGGGGACAACCGAGTCTTATATACAAAGGATTATCCAGATATGGAATGTGAGTGGAGATCTTCCAGCCGGGATCTCCACTGAGCACCGGGTGAGTGCTTGTCCATATATATACTTTTAGAGAGGTATAGTTATATACAACAACAGACCCGCAACTCTGGAGCGCTGACCTAATTTTGTATATTTGATAGTTTCATCTCAGCTCTGCTACTTCCTTTTATAGAATAAAGATTGAAACTTTACTAGTCTTCCTTGAACACCTTAAGGGATCCATAACTCCAAAGTGTGGTGGCGGACCTACCTGTGGGAAACGGTCAGTGGTGGCAGCGAGGTGTGTTAGGCCTTCCAGGGTGCAATTTGGGCTCCATCTTGCATGAGTGCAGGTTCTGGAGAACTTGAACTAAGTTGCACTTGCAGGTCTGCTGTGGAGGGGGGGGGGGGGGGTTACATGATTGACGCAATTCCCTCAGGCTTTTAGTGTACAGATTAATCTGCATGTATGTGCAGGGCCTACTTCAACCCCTGGCCCTATATAGATGTCCCTGTGTGGGGGCCCTGTTGTAGTATCTCTGCACTGACCCTACAATAAAGGCCAGTCAGGGGCTAGCCCTTACCTGCCCTGCAGGTATGTTTGGGTTATGCAGTGTTTTCTTCTCACCTCCCAGTCACCAAGGTGGCATTGTTACAGAAGATGGAGGTCTCTATGGGCTCTGAGGCCTGCAGGTGCCTGCAGAGTTCTTATGCCTGTTTTCAGGAGGATCACCATGGCCAGTGGCCACTAGCATCCAGGTAGAGCTCTCACTAGGGCTATGCAGGACGGCGCTAAGCACCAGGCCGCCATCAGCGGGCAAGTACGGAGGAGGTAGCTGCAAATCGCGTACTCACTGTGGCCCAGAATCCGTTGCATCCGGGTAAGGATGTGTTGCTGGAGCTCTTGCCGCACAGTCCTGGGTGGTGAGAAAGGCATTGTCACGGACACAGAGGAGAGGGGTGAGAGGACAATACCTATTCATCCCACCTCTGTCCCTGATTACTTACGGTTCGAGTGCTGCGAGCCACTACCAACTGTCCCTTCCGAGCCTCCACCAATCACTCCAGCTTTTCCAGGCTTCTGCCACATGCAGACCGAAGGCACAAATCATCACCTGATCTGTTCTTGCGCATTCCAGCACTCTACAGTACCCACACGATGCACCCTGCCACCACCAGCTTTTACAGGTAAACTGGAACTCCGACTTATGAATTATGCACACAATCTTCGGAGGTATGATTCCTTTGAACACAATTGACAAAGGACAAATGACAAATGCTAGCTAACTGCACACAACATGGCTGCCATACGCTGAATGGGCTAACATAAAATGGAAGCTGAGATAGGCCCAAGGCCTGGCACACACCAAAATGTCCGACGGCGGGTCAGTCTCTACATCACAGACGTAGCTGGGATTTTCTTCTGGTCTCACTGCTTAGTACTAGACTTGGGGATTGGGCAGTCTTCAAAAAGCTGTGAGAGGCTGCAGTCCAGCCTTCTCCACCATAGATCGTGGAGATACCTTGGGCTGCTCCCCAGGAGCAGTAGATGGCAGCAGAGGGACAGAGGGATGTTTCAGGCCGGCAAGGGCAGCATGACTGGGATTGTTGACATTTTAAAAGGCGATCGTGGAGCTCAGTAATGCATGTCCTTGCACTTCAGTAGCTAGGCTACACCCCCGAGAAAAAAACTATTTAATAGATTTGTTTTCCCCTCATCAGCCTCTACAATTTGTCCTACATTATTTATTAAAGGGACAGCACTTTCAGTATTAATCTTTTTACTGTTTATATAGTTGGAGAACAGTTTAGGGTTAGTTTTACTCTCTTTGGCAATAATTCTTTTTGTCTCCATCTTTGCTGCTTTTATCTGATTTTACATAATTTATTTTTTCCTTATTGGTTTTAAGTTCTTCTTCGCTGCCTTCTTGTTTTAGTAGTTTAAACACTTTCTTTCTGTGTTTATTGCCCCGTTTACATCTTTATTACCCCACATTGGCTTCTCCTATTACTAACCCTTTACTCCTGTAAGGTATGATCCGCTCACGTAAGCAATTGGGATGTTTTTAAACATTTCCCCTTTATTGATCCGTACTCTTGTTTGTGAGGACGTTGCCCCAGTCAGTATGGTTAAGGACGTCTCTGAGCTGATCGAACTTGGCCTCCCTAAAGTTTAGTATCTGTGTAGCTCCCCTATAAAACTCTCTCTTGAAGGACAAGTTGAGATGTAATATATTCTGTTCACTATTTCCCAGGTGCCCCTCCCCCCCGCCTGCACCCCCGTTATTCTGTCAGGTCTGTTGGTTAGTATTAAGTCCACAATGGCCATCCCACTAGTCGGGTCCTGTACAAGTTGGGGAAGGTAATTATCTTTAGTAATTGGCAGGAAGTTGTAACCTTTATGAGGTTCGCAGGCTTTGGCTTCCCAGTTTTTATCCAGATAGTTAAACTTCCCCAAAATAATTACTTCATTGTGATTTGCTGTTTCATCTATTTGCCTCAGTAATAGATTTTTGGTGACTTCTGTTATATTTGGTATCTATAGAAAACCCCTCTGAGAATTATAATGTTGTTTTTTGTCTTCATGTTTTTTCACCCTGATAGGGAAATCATCATTGTCATTGCCTGGTCCAAATTATATGAGAAGTCGTGTACACGAATCACTGACACATAACACAGTCAGTATCACCCGACAATGAAAGCTCTTCTGAGTTTATTACAATGCAGACAATGTGTATATATATATATATATATATATATATATATATATATATATATATATATATGTTCTCTTACGTAGAATCAGAAATACATGCTCCCTGTAATCATAAGAACTCATGATTGGCTGTCGGAGCTAATGGTTTAACATATGTTACACCTCAAGGCGTGTCACTACTAAATCCGTCATTCCTAGGAACCTGAAACTTAATTCTGCATAAACTGTTCGAGCAGTTTCTATATGCATAGGGGATTAGAAACCATTATCTCTAGACATTCCTAAGCCATAACATGATATGGGCCTACATCTACATACCAGTGTACAACAGGAACTGAGTTAACCATTTAGATGCTGGTTATCTACTAAAGAGGGATATATATATATATATATATATATATATATATATACACACACACATACACGTGTTTGCCTAGGCTGATATGAGAAACATATTATTACTATTACACACCCGTAGAGACTCAACATGTTACTCTCCCTCATATATCTTCCCATAATGTGGGCTTTATACAGGATTTTCAGAACAGATGGTAACCCTGTAAGTTCACCACCCAGTCGCAGCTTTCATCCAACCAGGTCTCTGTTACTCTCACTATGTTGCATTTTTCCTTTGATATTATTACTTCAACACCTTCCACTCCCTCCTCAGCCCCAAAGTGCAGGCCCTCATGACGGATGTCAGTGATGGAGAGCCAGCAGCCCATTTCAAAGAAAAAAATTCAAAAAACCTGAAAAGAAAGCTCTGAAAATTGCACTGCTAACCCTAACCCTGGACTTTTCAGCACTGCATCTATCACTCACCCACTATCTATACTAGAACCAACAACAGAGGAAGAAGTCTCAACACTGTTCTCTGCTGCCTGCCCCACCACCTGTGCTAGTGCTCTCCCCTCTTCCGGTCCCTCTCCCCAGCTGTCATTACCCACCTCACCACCATCTGCAACTTCTCCCTAACCTCTGGCATCTTCCCATCCTCCCTCAAACACTGCATTATATCCCCTCTGCTAAAAAAAAAAAAACCCTTGGCCCGACCAATGCTGCCAACTACCGACCCATCGCCAACCTCCCCTTCATCTCAAAATTATTAGAACGCCTGTTGTATTCCCACCTAACATGCTTTCTTTCTAATAACTCTCTTCAACCCCCTCTAGTCCGGCTTCAACCTTCTACACTCGACCGAAACTGACCTCACAAAAGTATCAAACAACCTGAGAATGACCAAATCGAGGGTCGACTACTCTCTACTGATCCTCCTTGATCTCTTCGCTGTGTTTGACACTGTCAACCATGATCTCCTCCTTGCTATGCTTCGCTCTATTTACCTAAAACACACTGCGCTCTCCTGGTTCTCCTCCTACCTCTCTGATTGCTCTTTCAGTGTCTCCTATGCTGGCTCTATCTCCTCTCTGCTCCTCCCCACTGTTGGGGTCCCCCAGGGCTCAGTCCTTGGTCCTCTCCTCTTTGCTCCCCCCTCTGTGTTGGGGTCCCACAGCCACAATTGGACAAACCGTCCACATTTCGGCCTCAAACATCACCTCTATGCTGACGACACCCAGTAATACACCTCCTCCCATGAGATCTCTGCACTTTTCTTCCAAAGCATTTCCCACTGTCTGTCTGCTGTCTCTAACACTATGTCCATCCTCTTTCTCAGACTTAGCCTCTAAAAAACTGACCTCCTTATCTTTCTGCCCTCAGCCAGCTGACTTATCCGCAACATCTCCCTCTCAGTATCTGGCAGCACCATAACCCCCAGACAGCACGGACCTTGGTGTCACACTGGACTTTGTCCTCTCCTTTACACCTGACATCCAATATCTAGCCCGAACATGCCCCCTGCACTTCAAGAACATTGCTAAAACCCATCTATTCCTCACCACGGACACGCTAAAGACACTCATTGTTGCACTCATGCACTACCAACTCAACTACTGCACTCGCTGTTCATTAGCCTCTTCGCACCACTCTTCCCTCTCCAATCCATACTAAACGCAGCAGCCAGACTCCTCTTCTTATCTAGCCTCTTCTCAGATGCCTCTGCACTATGCCAGTCACTGCACTGGATGCCCATCCACTACAGAACTTAATTCAAACTCATCACCCACACCCACAAAGCTCTCCACGCCTCCGCACCGCCATACACTGCCTTCCTCCTGTCTATATATCATGCAGTTCGCACACTCTGACCTGCTAACATACTCAGACTTAACACCCCTCTAATACGAACCTCGCCTCCAGGACTTCTCTAAAGCATCAGCGGTCCACTGGAACGCTCTACCACAAAACATCCGGACAATCCCCGACACACTGAATTTCAGACACGCCTTAAAGAACCACCTCTGCATAGAAGCATACCAAAACTCCTGATTTAGTCTCCCACCCCCACAATATGACCCCCTGCCCCTCCCTAAGGCTCCCGCCACTTTCCACCCTGCGTACCGTGTACATCTCCTCCCCTATACCTCCCGTATCACTTCCACCCTGTTGTTTCCAAATAACTGTATACCACATGTAATTGTGCGGTTTGTGTTCCCCCCGTGATTTGTAAGCGCTGTGGAATACGTTGGTGCTATACAAATAAAGATTATTATTAATAATTATGTGTATGTGCCAAAAGTTGGGACTATCGCTCTAAAAGACACTTTGGAGGTCTGGCAGTGTGTTTATGTAGCAGACCTGTATATGTGCAAATAATAAAGGTTTATGTTTGTAATCTGCATCTAGTAGAGCTCATTATGTTATCTGCATTCAGCAGAAATGTGCATAATGTGTATGTAGCAGAGCAGTGTGTGTATAATGTGTATGTAGCAGAGCAGTGTGTGTATAATATGCATGTAGTAGAGCTGTGTGTGTATATAATGTACATGTAGCAGAGCTGTGTGTGTATAATGTGCATGTAGTAGAGCTGTGTGTGTGTATAATGTACATGTAGCAGAGCTGTGTGTGTATAATGTGCATGCAGCAGAGCTGTTTTGTCTATAAGGTGTATGTTGCAGAGCTGTGCGTGTGTGTATAATGTGCATGTAGCAGAGCTGTGTGTGTATAATGTGCATGTTTGTCACAGAGACGGAAAAAGTCTATAGACTAAATTATTTGGCCCTTATCACAGTTATAGACTAAAATGTATATACTTTAATGGAAATTTAACTTAAAAACATGAATGGGCTCACACACATGCGTATCGCATGGACGAACAAAACAACCACACAAAAACACAAAGGTCGCCTCTTCCTTATCTCAGGAAACTTATGGAGGCCAGAAAAATCAGTATTGATAAAGGACTCCTAATGTTATGTCCTCTATTTTTTATTTGTATCACATAGGAGGTAGGAGGAAGGCTCTATCTGCTGTAGGGCGCCTGTAAGTATAATGCCCCCCGCAGAGTATTTTAGGTAGGGAACCTCTTCCTAACAAAAATTCGCCCCTCTGTGATTACAGTATAGCGCTTAGCGCATGACGAGATGGTTCAAATAGGAGAAACTCCAAGAGAACTAGACCCTTATGCGCAAAAATTACGGCGCAGACCAGGGTTATTCAATTGCAGTATGCTCGGCTCAACGCGTTTCCCCACACGAATGTGGTTCATCAGGAGCACATATATATTTTGAAGAAAGAATGATAAATCAGGATGATAACTGATTCTGCTTTTTGTTGTTTTTTCGTGATAAATAGATATTTTAAAATATTAGAAGAGGGTGGCTTGGGAAAGCGCAATTTATGTGCTCGATCATATATAGACTGGATCACAGCATCTGATTTATTCAGGCCAACTTCGAGCACTAAATCGCCATGGCGTGTCTCTATAGCCAAGTTCTTGGGAAATCCACACAATGGATAGCTATAGTGACAAATAACAGTACAGCTAGGGCTGAATGCGATTCACCACAAGAAGCCCACAAGTAGATCTTGCCCAGAACTAGGTATTGATTGCCGCAGGCAAAAGAGGCTGTTGCAGAGATAAATGCAACAGCCCCAAAAAGGCTAATAAGCCCTAGAGATTTTTTGACCCTTATTTGGTG
The DNA here is from genome assembly GCF_035609145.1 of Eleutherodactylus coqui. Classification (NCBI taxonomy): domain Eukaryota; kingdom Metazoa; phylum Chordata; class Amphibia; order Anura; family Eleutherodactylidae; genus Eleutherodactylus; species Eleutherodactylus coqui. The sequence goes on from NC_089841.1 coordinate 4,098,075, forward strand.
TATTAGCTGCAGATGGTGCAGCCAATTTCAAGAGTCAGCAGCTCATGAGCAGCAAATAGTTCTATCATAAAACCCAGTGAGGGTATTAGAGGAGCTATCTAATAGAGCCTGCAAGTAGATGTCAGATATCTAATTCGCCAAAGTATCCCTAAAAGCACCCAAGAATAGAAAAACAAATAAATAAAAGGATAAAGCCTGTGGCTCTGATGGTGAGCGCTGTGGGTGCATAATGTACAAGTTACAGAGCTGTGGGTGCATAATGTACAAGTTACAGAGCTGTGGGTGTATCTTTCTATAAATATAGTGTTCTGCAGGTACAGCGAAGGCATCCAGTGCAGCCAGAGAATGTAGTTCATTCCAATGGTCATTTTCAGACCATTCTGTAATACAGGGGAGATATATGACAGCTTGTTGTACATTTAGGGGTACATTAGTCCCCGCTATACCCTTGGGCCCCCAGACTTATCTCCATCCAGCACCAACTTCAGCTCACTATCTTCACAGCTTTCTGGATATCACAGTGATGAAAGATGAGCAGGAACCCGAGGAGTGCCAACAACAGATGGGAATCACTTCTCCCGCTGCCGCCGTCCGCCACACAGGAATATTTCAGTATTAGGGGGTCTGTGGGAGTGGACTAATGATGACCAATGTTAGCTATGACTTGTAAGAGGTTCTCCAGGATGGACCCTCATGCAGAGAACCCCATTAGTTCCTCCATAACCCACACAATGAGCGAGTACAGAGGAATCTCCTGCTCTTCCTGATCCCGTCGCTCCCCCGATCGGAGGGAGGAATTGATGAGGATGGATGAGGCTCCACATTCCGAGTTCGGAGAGAACGCTCTTCTGTTACAAAACAAGGAACTTTCCGTCTCCATTCTTCCCAGTGTACTGCTGTCTTATAAGGGGACAAGAGCTTTTACAGTTGGCGGGCAGAGGCGACCCCAGAGGGCACCAGTGTAAGCTGGCGTCACAGTACAAGATGCAAGAACACTTAGAATAAGACAGGGTATTTTAAAGAGGGAAATAATAATGCGAGATTCCGGCCAAGAGGCAGCGATGGGATCCATCCCTCGCAATCAGGGCACCAAAGGAGACATTATGGCTAATCGCCAGCAAGGACCATCTTACACATAGATGAGTTAATATCTCATATATACATCTGAGTCTGATATGGTGCGGTTTGTTATCAAAACAACTCTGCCCTCATAGGACTGCGACTGAGCCAATCACAGCTTTCATTTTACAACAAAGATAGCTTTCTTAAGTGTGCGGTGCCAGGCTTCTTTTCCGCGGCCCACCCTGTAGATGGTGATGAGGAGTGTGAGGCACAGCATGTGTCATGGCGTCGGTTGCAGCGTAACGTCTGATTTTGAGTTGCACTCGCCTGTCATGTGGCTGGGATATGTCTAGAAAAGTATCAAAATCTGTCTCGTTACATGAATTGTTGTGGGTTATAAATGTGAGCGATTGAAATGTGTCTGGGTCCTTTCATCATCTTCAATGGTAGAGAGGAGTAGGAGTGCCAGATGAAAGAAGAGGAAAGGTATCCCAAGGCCTTCCATGCCAGGAACCACCTCTGAGGAGTGCAAGGAATGAAGGAGTCCGCCGCAGAGAGCTGTGTACAAGAAGTCTGAGCGAGTGTCAGGGGAGAGTTGTGTTCCCCTCCAGAGTTATTCAGAGTCCTAGAGTGTGTGTGTCCAGGAGCGGAGCACCACAGATAACATAGAGCAGTGATGGCGAACCTTTTAGACACCGAGTGCCCAAACTGCAACCTAAAACCCACTTATTTATCGCAAAGTGCCAACACGTCAGGGGGCGGGGCTTATCACCATGTATGATTGTACCCCCGTCGTTCTAAAAACGGCAGCAGAAATGCTGCAGAACGTCCTCAGCAGAAATTTATGTGGAAAATTCTGCAGCATTTCCGCATCCAAAAAGTAGTCAAAATCTGCACCCGGTCTACTTTGAAACAGCCCTGCCCATTTCCACCACCTGTAAACATACCCCAGCGGTAATAGGGATCCACCCCCAGCAGCCCCAGCGGTAATAGTGACCCCCACACCACAGCGGCCCCAGCGGTAATAGTGACCCCCACATCACAGCCGCCCCAGCGGTAATAGTGACCCCCACATCACAGCCGCCCCAGCGGTAATAGTGACCCCCACCACACAGCAGCCCTAGCTGTAATAGTGACACCCCCCAGCAGGCCCAGCGGTAATAGTGACCCCCCACCCCACAGCGGCCCCAGCGGTAATAGTGACCCCCACACCACAGCGGCCCCAGCGGTAATAGTGACCCCCCACAGCGATAATAGTGACCCCCACCACACAGCAGCCCCAGCGGTAATAGTGACCCCCCACAGCGATAATAGTGACCCCCACCACACAGCAGCCCCAGCGGTAATAGTGACCCCCCCCACCAAGCAGTAATAGTGACCCCCACCCCCCAGCGATAATAGTGACCGCCACATCACAGCGGCCCCAGCAGTAATAGTGACCCCCACAGCGGCCCAGCGGTAATAGTGACCCCCACCCCACAGCGGCCCCAGCGGTAATAGTGACCCCCACCCCACAGCGGCCCCAGCGGTAATAGTGACCCCCACCCCACAGCGGCCCCAGAGATAATAGTGACCTCCACCCTACAACGGCCCCAGCGGTAATAGTGACCCCCACCACACAGCAGCCCCAGCGGTAATAGTGACCCCCACCCCCCAGCGGTAATAGTGACCCCCCGCCCAGCAGCCCCAGCAATAATAGTAACCCCCACCAAACAGTAATAGAGACCCCCACCCCCCAGCGATAATATTGACCGCCACATCACAGCGGCCCCAGCGGTAATAGTGACCCCCACAGCGGCCCCAGCGGTAATAGTGACCCCCACCCCACAGCGGCCCCAGCGGTAATAGTGACCCCCACCCCACAGCGGCCCCAGCGGTAATAGTGACCCCCACCCTACAGCGGCCCCAGCGGTAATAGTGACCCCCAGAGCGGCCCAGCGGTAATAGTGACCCCCACCCCACAGCGGCCCCAGCGGTAATAGTGACCCCCACCCCACAGCAGCCCCAGCGGTAATAGTGACCCCCACCCCACAGCGGCCCCAGAGATAATAGTGACCCCCACCCTACAACGGCCCCAGCGATAATAGTGACCCCCACCACACAGCAGCCCCAGCGGTAATAGTGACCCCCACCCCCCAGCGGTAATAGTGACCTGCCGCCCAGCAGCCCCAGCAATAATAGTGACCCCCACCAAACAGTAATAGAGACCCCCACCCCCCAGCGATAATATTGACCGCCACATCACAGCGGCCCCAGCGGTAATAGTGACCCCCACAGCGGCCCCAGCGGTAATAGTGACCCCCACCCCACAGCGGCCTCAGCGGTAATAGTGACCCCCACCCCACAGCGGTAATAGTGACCCCTCGCCCAGCAGCCCCAGCAATAATAGTAACCCCCACCAAACAGTAATAGAGACCCCCACCCCCCAGCGATAATATTGACCGCCACATCACAGCGGCCCCAGCGGTAATAGTGACCCCCACAGCGGCCCCAGCGGTAATAGTGACCCCCACCCCACAGCGGCCCCAGCGGTAATAGTGACCCCCACCCCACAGCGGCCCCAGCGGTAATAGTGACCCCCACCCTACAGCGGCCCCAGTGGTAATAGTGACCCCCACAGCGGCCCAGCGGTAATAGTGACCCCCACCCCACAGCGGCCCCAGCGGTAATAGTGACCCCCACCCCACAGCGGCCCCAGTGGTAATAGTGACCCCCACCCCACAGCGGCCCCAGCGATAATGGTGACCCCCACCCTACAACGGCCCCAGCGGTAATAGTGACCCCCACCACACAGCAGCCCCAGCGGTAATAGTGACCCCCACCCCCCAGCGGTAATAGTGACCCCCCGCCCAGCAGCCCCAGCAATAATAGTAACCCCCACCAAACAGTAATAGAGACCCCCACCCCCCAGCGATAATATTGACCGCCACATCACAGCGGCCCCAGCGGTAATAGTGACCCCCACGGCGGCCCCAGTGGTAATAGTGACCCACACCCCACAGCGGCTCCAGCGGTAATAGTGACCCCCACCCCACAGCGGCCCCAGCGGTGATAGTGACCCCCATCCCACAGCGGCCCCAGCGGTAATAGTGACCCCCACCCCACGGCGGCCCCAGCGGTAATAGTGACCCCCACAGCGGCCCCAGCGGTAATAGTGACCCCCACGGCGGCCCCAGCGGTAATAGTGACCCCCACCCCACAGCGGCTCCAGCGGTAATAGTGACCCCCACCCCACAGCGGCCCCAGCGGTAATAGTGACCCCCACCCCACGGCGGCCCCAGCGGTAATAGTGACCCCCACAGCGGCCCCAGCAGTAATAGTGACCCCCACCCCACAGCGGCCCCAGCGGTAATAGTGACCCCCACCCTACAGCGACCCCAGCGGTAATAGTGACCCCCACAGTGGCCCCAGCGGTAATAGTGACCCCCACCCCACAGCGGCCCCAGCGGTAATAGTGACCCCCCACCCTACAGCGGCCCCAGCGGTAATACTGACCCCCACAGCGGCCCCAGCGGTAATAGTGACCCCCACCCCACAGCGGCCCCAGCGGTAATAGTGACCCCCACCCCACAGCGGCCCCAGCGGTAATAGTGACCCCCACCCTACAGCGACCCCAGCGGTAATAGTGACCCCCACCCCACAGCGGCCCCAGCGGAAATAGTGACCCCCACCCCACAGCGGCCCCAGCGGTAATAGTGACCCCCCACCCTACAACGGCCCCAGCGGTAATAGTGACCCTCACCCCACAGCGGCCCCAGCGGTAATAGTGACCCCCACCCCACAGCGGCCCCAGCGGTAATAGTGACCCCCACCCTTCAGCGGCCCCAGCGATAATAGTGACCCCCACCCCACAGCGGCCCCAGCGGTAATAGTGACCCCCACCCCACAGCGGCCCCAGCGGTAATAGTGACCCCCACCCTACAGCGGCCCCAGCGGTAATAGTGACCCCCACCACACAGCAGCCCCAGCGGTAATAGTGACCCCCACCCCCCAGCGGTAATAGTGACCCCCCCCCAGCAGCCCCAGCAATAATAGTAACCCCCACCAAGCAGTAATAGAGACCCCCACCCCCCAGCGATAATAGTGACCGCCACATCACAGCGGCCCCAGCAGTAATAGTGACCCCCACAGCGGCCCCAGCGGTAATAGTGACCCCCACCCCACAGCGGCTCCAGCGGTAATAGTGACCCCCACCCCACAGCGGCCCCAGCGGTGATAGTGACCCCCATCCCACAGCGGCCCCAGCGGTAATAGTGACCCCCACCCCACAGTGGCCCCAGCGGTAATAGTGACCCCCACCCCACAGCGGCCCCAGCGGTAATAGTGACCCCCACCCCACAGCGGCCCCAGAGATAATAGTGACCCCCACCTCCACCCCACAGCGGCCCCCAGTGCATTAGGGACACCCCACAGCGGCCCCAGCGGTAATTGTGTCCCCTACCCACTTCTATCTCATTAGGTAATTTCCAGCAACCTGATTGGTTGTTTGGTGAATCAGCCAACCCAACCAACCAATCCGGTTGCTGGGAATTGCTGATTGCGGCAGAAATGGGGAAGAAAGAGTTAATATGCTCCCGGCACACACTCTGACTTCAGTCTGCTGCTGGACGCCTCACCCCTCCCGGCGGAACCAAGTAGTAGGAGACGTCGGGGCAGGGGGGAGGGGGATTCCAGCTACACACTGAAGTCAGTGTGTGCCGGGATCAGCGCGGCTAGAAGTGCCGTTTGTGAATGCCGGCAGGGGAGCCGCGGCCCCTGCTGGTATTCACAAGTGGTGAGCGGCCAATGGGGCGTGTGCCAGTAGGGAGGGCTCTGCGTGCCGCCTCTGGCACGCGTGCCATAGGTTCGCCACCACTGACATAGACTGTGGGCCTGGTGTCATCCTGAGTTCTCCTCCCTGAACGTCTACTGAAGCTCTGTCCTTCCTGCACGTGCGAGTAAGCTCTAATCTACTGAATTTCTACAGAGTAAAGTTTCCGGTCACTGCCCATTACCAGTGATTGAGGTATTGAAAGTCCGTGGACTTTGTACCGCTGAGGATTTGCCGTGAGAAGGAACGGTGGCGTCACGTTGTCATGTGACAACGTCAAGTCCACTACACTTATTCAGGTAACTGCCACCCGGCATTGCCTGGAAGAGGCCTAGCAGTACATGGGCTGAGGTTCTGTGCAGACCTTCAGGGAGGAGTCTGGTAGAGCCACCATGACGAGTGCTACCTCTACCCTGCCAGCTCCTCTGAGTGAACCTCGTGTCTTGGTCGCCGTGGGGCACTACACTTCTACTTCTCGTAGTGTCCATCGATTAGTTTGGTGTCAGCATTTTAGGTCTATTAGCTTTTGGGTTTTAGTATCCATGTAGTTGTAGTCAGATATATTCAGATTGCTTATGGTCTATCTGCCATAGTGGTGTTGTCCTTATCAGGGCGGGTGCTCCACTTGAGGGTCTGGTCTGTTTTTTCAGACATTGTGGTCCTTGGAGATCCCTGTTTCTTGTTACATTTGTATGACATTTAGTCACCTCCAGCTCTGTAAACTTGTCGCACCAGATGTGACAGTACATACATACATAATGCCTCCACATGAGGGTAGAGGCCCCAATGTCTATGCAGAGTATTAGATGTGTAGCTCTTAGGGCTCGTTCACACCAGTGTATTTGTGCAGTATAGTATGCACACAAATTTTGATTGCATAATACGCAATATATCAAACCCATTGATTTCATCATGGGACGTGTAATACATGCTGGAGAGCACAAAACCCACAGGCGTAAGCATATTGTGGTCCAGCAAGTACATGGAGTATTTGCGCGGCTGAAGTGCGCTTACTGTGTGAACGAGCCCCTGAAATCACACCAGATGGTCATTAATTGTCAGCATGAAGCCATCTGCATTATGGTCTTTATCAGTATTATCTTTTGTCATCGGCTTATTACGTGGCGCTGCCCCCCAGTACTTGTAGGGTTAAATGACCCAGCGTAGACCTACAACTCCAAGAGGCTGGACGCACGAGGTCACACGTATTAACCATCTTCTGCCGCAATACTTGTGACCCTTTGAGGGCTTCCGCTACGTTCCATCACATCTTCAAAAGTGGGCAGGCCTAACATTAGGAGGCGTGGCCACATGTGGCGCATCTCATTTAAGACAATTGTCAGCAGTAGCAGCTTCCCCGGGGTCTGGCTGTGGGGTCTTCTGGATGAGGAGCAGTGACATTATATCTCTATATCGCTACATGAGACTTCTAGCATGCTAAACTATAGCGAGGAGGAAAGACTTAAAGGGGGATTCCGGTTACTAGGCAGCCCTTTATCAATCGGACCCCCTGTGTGAAAATAATGGATACTCACTCCTCCACAGCCGGTGGGATCCAGCTCTGCAGCCCGCTGCGGTCCAGGGTTTGTTGTGACAGATGATGCCTCAGGAAATCACATGACCGCTGCAGGGTTACATTCTGGAGTTCCTGATGTGTTCATCATGTGAGCGTGGATGCTAGGAGAACAAGGAGCGGGGGTGGGGGTGGGGGGTTGTGTGCACTAGGGCTCCGTTAGGGCTTTATGTCCCATTTTTGGAGCAGAGACATGGAATTGAAACAAAAATAAAACAGATCCAGTTTTCCCCCATTGATTTCAATGAGTTATCAAAAAACAAGTGGAGAGCGGGGGCGTGGCCTGGACGAACTCGAAGATGGCGGCATAAACTCTGAGCTCCGCTAGAGAACCAGCCTAGAAGCAACTCCAAAGCTAATAGAGAAGTCTCCTCTCCTGCAAATACAACCGCTGAGCTTCTCCTACCTCAGGGATGTCCTGACGCAGAGCTCCGCCCCCACAGCCGAAGCGGCTAGATGCCTTCTTCATGGCGCCGCCGGCCCGGAGCGCTCCTGCAGTCACAGCTCCAGCTTCTCCCGCCTCAAGCACAGAGAGCAGAGGCGATGGCTCAACACCTCCAGCGACATCAGAAGCACCCCCATCGGAGCGCTCATCACACAGAATGGTGAGTGAGCCTGTAACCCCCTCCGCACAATATAAAACAGGGGAAGAGAGGCATAATAACTGTCCACAGCAAACCCACCATATGGCGCCGGCTTCTCCTCCGCAGGGGTCACCTGATATCTCCCCTTCAGTAAGCCCTCTTAAACAGCGCCCCAGAACAGAAATCAAGGGTATCCCTGAATTCCATGCTTCCTCCTTGAAGAATTACATCATCTCTACCCTCCTCAACACAACCCGCATCAGAATCCTTCATAAAGGACATGGTGATCGCGTTAAGCGACTCCTTACAGTCCAACTTCAAATCCCTAAACTCATCTTTGAAAACGACAATCGAAGATTTTAGCGCAAGAATCTCTCACACTGAAAAGAAACTAGGTGAATTCTCACAATCTCATAATGCCCTAATTACGAATTAGCTGACGAAGTAATCATAATTAAAACGAAACAAGCTAATATGGAAGATGGAAACAGAAGAAGTAACATTAGAATTCGCGGGGTGCCTGAATCTATTACAACTCCAGAAATCCCCGAATACATCAATCAACTAATGGCCACCCTCCTACCTGAAGCGACTCCACAAGATGTCATTATAGACAGAGCCCACAGGCTACCCAAGCCCAGATTTATCGCCGACCCTATCCCAAGGGACATTAGCGCCAGAATTCACTTTTTTCAAACGAAAGAAGCTTTAATGTCGTCTGCCCGAAAATCTATCCAGCTACCTGCTCCATATGAGGACATCCGCCTCTTCACAGACCTATCTAAAGCCACTATGTGGGAAAGGAAAACATTCTCTTCAGTCACTGCAACCCTGCGTCAAGCAAAAATCCCTTACAGACGGGGGGTTACCCACAAAAATCGTGATCAGAAAAGACAACTCCACCCACGTAATTGTTAAACCAGGAGAAGCTGAACAACTACTCAAAGCGTGGGGCATAAACCTACCACTACCCCAACGCCAACAACCCTCGCCTAAGAAATCACATGATCAAGACCAAGAACTATTCAACAAATGAATGCCTCAATAGGAGAAGACTTCTTCCACGACGTCTCTAGGTGGTTCCGGAGAGCTCCTCTCCAGGTGAACTTTTCCTGCCCCCTCCCTTCTGTTACCCAGGCTTAATGCCTGTGTCCATCTAGCATTCATCTCTTCCTTTTCTTGTTACATAACTTAAGGTTATAAGTGATCTTACCACATTGTTGTATAAAAAAAAATTACATTTTCTAATATACGAAAAATTCTACAAATATTGTATACAAAGTATATTCTTATAGGCTTTAGAAACGTTCCTTGGAAGTTTACACTTTTAGTCTACCTGGAATTCTCGCCACCCCATATATCTCCATCTCCATCTCATAAAGATGGCTATTAAAACACTATCCATGAATGTCAATGGGCTCAACTCACCCTTTAAAAGATCCTCATTATGGAAGGAAGCTATCAATGCTGGTGCAGATATCATATGTGCACAGGAGACCCAGCTCGTGGCTTCAGCCTGCTCTAACCTTTTTTGCATGCTCCTCTAAAAACGAGCTGGAATCCTGATAGCATTCAAAGACTCCATACAAGTGGAGAAAGGAAGAACCAGGCAGCATTCACTAAAATCCTCTTCTTTATTGAATAGCCATGAGGAAGCAAGCAGCCACGTATCGACCCTGCACTTGGGTCTTTATCAAGCTGGGTCTTTATCAAGCTTGATAAAGACCCGAGCACAGGGTCGATACATGGCTGCTTGCTTCCTCATGACTATTCAATAAAGAAGAGGATTTTAGTGAATGCTGCCTGGTTCTTCCTTTCTACATTGCTGATCAACGGTGGACCCAGGGAGTCGGGACCCTAACTGGGCTATTGCATAGTGCCTTGCACCTGCGGTGTGGCTGAATCTTTGGAGTGCTGCTGTGTTTCTTTTTTCTTTTTTCTTCTTGTCCATACAAGTGGAAATTATCTCAAAAATTTCGGACGCTGAAGGCAGATATCTCATACTGTCAGGCTCACTAAATTCAAAGCCTTTCACTCTCGTTAACCTATGCACACTGAACAATGATCCTATACATTTTTTAAACAAACTAATGAGAAAAATCAGAAGTCACAAGACGGGTACCCTCATAATTTGTGGTGACTTCAATACTGTACCGGATGAAATGCGTGATTCTTCGAGAGGCTCTCTAAGATCTACCCCTTCTTTATCACCATGGATCCATAAAGAAGCTTTATACGATACCTTTAGATGCCTAAACGCCTCCACCAAAGAGTATTCCTTCTATTCAGCAGGATATAAATCTTTCTCAAGAATAGATCTTATTTTAGTAAATAAAAAAGCCCTCCCCCCGATCACAAACGCCCAATTGGGATCAATAACATGGTCCGATCACGCCCCCGCACTTATATCAATAACCTTTGAGGGTGCTCAAGAACGAGCTAAGTCCTGGAGAAACAATGTGTTTCTTATGAAGCTTCCAAAATATCACAACACAATTATATCTGACTTAGAAGACTATTTCAAAATGAATGCTACCCCAGAGATGTCTCCAATCACCATCTGGAATGCTCATAAGGCGTTCATCAGAGGAGTTCTTATTAAAAACAGTGCCCATCAAAAAAGAGAAAAAAACACCCAACTCAACTCTCCCCTAGCACAAATAGAACAAACAGAAAACCAAATACGTGAATCTCCTTCCGAATCCCTACACAATCACCTCCTCAATTTAAGACAAAAACTCAGAAATATACTTCTAGACAACTATGACAGGGAATGAGATCTTTAACATCAACCTTCTATGTTTCTAACAACAAATCATTACGAATGTCTTCACTGGAAATTCACCTTCTCTACCCTTAATAAATTCGTCTTCTGCGAAAATATCTTTAAAGCTATTAGTGCACTATATACATCCCCATCAGCAAAGGTCTTAGTCGACGGTTCACTATCCAAACCCTTTCCCATAACCAATGGCAGTCGCCAAGGTTGTCCCTTATCTCCCTTATTATTTACACTGGTCATGGAAGCCCTGGCTGAACATATCAGAAATAATCCAGATATACATGGTATAAACGCAGGACTACGGCAACATAAAATCAGCCTCTTCGCGATGATATTTTACTCACACAAATCCAATTGGATCTCTCAGGACAATCTATCGCACCCTGACCAGATTTGCCGAATCATCCTTCTACAAATTTAACATAACCAAATCACAAATCTTAGGCCTCCATGTTTCAAAAGAACTCAAGCACGAAATAATAAAAGAATTCCCATTCCAATGGCAAAATAAAAACATTCCATATTTGGGGATAAACCTATGCTTCGCTTCCTCAGATCTAATTTCAGCCAACTTTCCTCCACTCCTGTCCGAGATTCAAAAAGAATTGGACTCCTTCAACCTCCGCTCTACCTCATGGATGGGTCGAGTGGTTAAATATAAAATGATAATATTACCAAAAATTCTCCACTTCTTTCGTACCCTCCCTATAAATATCCCTAAACTAGCTATTGCGGGATTCCAAAGACAACTCTCTAACTACATTTGGCAAAACAAGAAACCTAGAATAACGTCATCTATTCGTTCACTAAATAGACCACAAGGCGGCTTAGGCCTCCCTAATCTGGAATCAACCACACTAAGCCAACTGCTTCCATGGACACCGGGGAATTCAAGTTTGAGCTGGGCCTCAACTGAATTAGAATTTAATAAACAAAAACCCCTCAAACTCCTTTTATACGCTTCGGCTTTAGCCACACATTCCACCGCACTTTCAAAGTGCCTAAAGATCCCTAACCTTTCTCCATCGATGAACGCCACAATAGAGGCCTGGAGCGATTTAATCCGAACTGCTGAAAAAAGTAACTTCAACCGCTTCACAATATACCGATAAAAACTCCTTACTTTATACCCGATCTCCAACTGAACTCTTGGAATGACAAAGGGATTAGATCCATCTCAGACATCTGTGATAAGGACCTACCTCCTTCCATTCCCTAATGGGTAAATACCATTTAACAAACACCGACCTATATAAACACTCGCTAATAGGTTCTCTTCTACGCGTACTAAACTTTCAACACAGTAAGATTCCAAATATAGCCCGCACTATACTTAACCTTACACAGACCAAACTGTCTACCCGATCCTTGTATGATAGTTTCACAGGACTGTTAAGACCTGCGAAAAAATGCCACTTGTTAAATTGGGAAAGAGACATAGGCCAAGAAATAACATTAGACCAATGGCTTAAGGCATTTGGATGGGCAAGGCTAGCTTCCCAAGGAGCAAATCTGATCGAAACCCACCTTAAAACATTGACACGATGGTATTTTACACCAACTCTGTTAAATAAAAGAGGTCTATCTACGAGCGACCAATGTTGGGGGAAATGTGGAGGTCGAGGATCCTTGATCCACATATTCTGGTCATGTCCACATCTCTCTGCCTTCTGGAAAGAAGTTTAGAACCTCATCTACAAATTATCGGGGCTCTATCCCCCATTTAATCCAAAAACTGCTATATTACTGCCTCACACCCGGTAAGATTCAATTTACAATGAAAAAACTAATAGGACATATCCTACTTGGTGCAAAATTTTTAATTGCTAAAAAGTGGAAATCAGAAAAACTCCTAACATCCTAGATCTCTCTCACCTGATCTCGGAACATGGCATGTTCGAAAAGATAATAGCTAGAGATGAGCGAGCACACTCGTCCGAGCCAATAGACATGCAGGGAAGGCATTACCACTTCCTCCGGTGACGTTCCAGCCCTATCCTACCCCCCTGCAGTGAGTGGTTGGCAAGATCAAGTGACCCCCGAGTATATAAAGCAGTCCCGCCCGCGGCTCGCCTCAGACACATGCTGGGAGAGATCAGGGAAAGTGTTAGTATAGGATATTGTCCTCAAGAACCCCAACGGTCCTTCTTAGGGCTACATCTGACGGTGTGCATTACTGTTGTGGCTGCTGGGAGCAGTTTTGCACATTTTTCTTTCATCTCGGGCTGTGCAGGCCATTACAGCTATAGCGTTCTCAGTCTGCAGCCAATTATACAGAGTATAGGGGCAGTACTGGTGAGGCTGGGACAGTGCTAGTGTTGGATCCTGTCTACAAGAACCCCAACGGTCCTTCTTAGGGCTACATCTGACGGTGTGCATTACTGTTGTGGCTGCTGGGAGCAGTTTTGCACATTTTTCTTTCGTCTCGGGCTCTGCAGGCCATTACAGCTATAGCGTTCTCAGTCTGCAGTGTATTATACAGAGTATAGGGGCAGTACTGGTGAGGCCAGGACAGTGCTAGTGTAGGATCCTGTCTACAAGAACCCCAACGGTCCTTCTTAGGGCTACTTCTGACCGTGTGCATTTTACTGGGTGGCTTCTGGGAGTTGTAGTGCTTCAGTATTTCACAGCTAGGCCTGTTTGCAGCCTTCCGTATAATTTTTTTCTGGCTGGAGTTTGAGTTACAATACCGCTGTCAGCATGAAAGTGTATGCAAATTATTCTATAATATATTTACACCGGTCTGTGTCTGCAGTGAATTATACGAACAGCCCAGGCCCAACACAGCCACTGATAGAGGGAAAGTGATATACACACTATACAGCCTGTATTCCTTTTAAAAAAATCCCAAAACAGCTCCTTCTTAGGGCTACATCTCACCATCTGCATTTTACTGGGTGGCTGCTGGGAGTTGTAGTGCATCAGTATTTCACAGCTAGGCCTGTTTGCAGCCTTCCGTATAATTTTTTTCTGGCTGCAGTTTGCGTTACAATACCGCTGTCAGCGTGAAAGTGCATGCAAATAGTTCCATAAATATTTACACCGTTCTGTGTCTGCAGTGAATTAGACCGCGGTCTCACCGCTAAACAGTACTGTAATATTACCGGGGCCACTGCAAAGTATTTCAGCTCTGCCGCTGTGCAGAGCGTCTCACAATACCCTTTCCTTGGTGGGGTTTAGATCACCGCAGTTACCAGCACTATCCACTGGCTTTAGAGTCTTCTCCCACTCCATACAGCCTCTATTATCTACAAGTCTGTGCGAGCACTAAATTACCCCTAGGTGTCAGCGCAAGACAGCAGGTTACTTACTAGTCACAGCATAGAGCCTCCACTATCTACAAGTCTCTGTGTGCAGTGAATTAGCCACAGTTGTCAGCGGTGTACAGTGGGGTAATTTATTTAGGCCCTGCTCTATTCTTAATCCGCCATGATGAGGAGTAGGGGTAAGGGTCGAGGACGCGGAGGTCCAAGTGAGGGTGTGGGCACAGGGCGAGTTTCTGGTCCAGGTGAATCGCAGCCGGCTGCTGTGGGATTAGGAGAGAGGCAAGTTTCTGGGGTCCCCTGCTTCATATCACAATTTACGGGTCCGCGTGGTAGACCTTTATTACAAACAGAGCAGTGTGAGCAGGTCCTGTCGTGGATGGCAGAAAACGTGTCCAGCAATGTATCGGCCACCCAGTCTTCTACCAGTCCACTACTCCCGGCTTAGGGACTGCAACTCTGAATCCTCTGGCTGCTGCTCCTCCTTCCTCCCAGCCTCCTCACTCCATGAAAATGACATATTCTGATGAGCAGGCAGACTCCCAGGAACTGTTCTCGGGCCCCTGCCATGAGTGGGAAAAAATGGTTCCTCTCTGACCTGAGGAGTTTGTCGTAACCGATGCCCAACCTTTGGAATGTTCCCGGGGTCCGGGTGATGAGGCTGGGGACTTCCGGCAACTGTCTCAAGAGCTTTCAGTGGGTGAGGATCATGATGAGACACAGTTGTCTGTCAGTGAGGTAGTAGTAAGGGCAGTAAGTCCGAGGGAGGAGTGCACAGAGGATTCGGAGGAAGAGCAGCTGGACGATGAGGTGACTGACCCCACCTGGTTTGCTAAGCCTACTGAGGACAGGTCTTCAGAGGGGGAGGCAAGGGCAGCAGCAGGGCAGGTTGGAAGAGGCAGTGCGGTGGCCAGGGGTAGAGGCAGGGCCAGAGCGAAGAATCCCCCAACTGTTTCCCAAAGCACCCCCCTCGCGGTAAGCCTCCGTGCAGAGGGCTAGGTGTTCAAAGGTGTGAATGTTTTTCAGTGAGAGCGCGGACGACTGAAGAACAGTGGTGTGCAACCTGTGTCGCACCAAGATCAGCCGGGGAGCCACCACTACCAGCCTCACCACCACCAGCATGCGCAGACATATGATGGCCAAGCACCCCACAAGGTGGGACATAGGCCGTTCACCGCCTCCGGGTCGCACCACTGCCTCTTCCCCTGTGCCGCAACCTGCCACTTAGATCCAACCCCCCTCTCAGGACACAGGCATGAGCGCCTCCCGGCCTGCACCCACACCCTCACCTCCACTGTCCTAGACCCCATCCAGCAATGTCTCTCAGTGCAGCATTCAGCTGTCTCTAGCGCAAGCGTTGGAGTGAAAGCGCAAATACGCCGCCACGCACCCGCACGCTCAAGCTTTAAACGTGCACATTGCCAAATTAATCAGCCTGGAGATGCTGCCGTACAGGCTTGTGGAAACGGAGGCTTTCAAAAACATGATGGCGGCGGCGGTCCCGCGCTACTCGGTTCCCAGTCGCCACTATTTTTCCCGGTGTGCCATCCCAGCCCTACACCAGCATGGCTCACGCAACATCAATCGTGCCCTCACCAACGCGGTTACTGGGAAGGTCCACTTAACCACGGACACGTGGACAAGTACTGGTGGGCAGGGCCACTATAACTCCCTGACGGCACATTGGGTGAATTTAGTGGACGCTGGGACCAAATCAGAGCCTGGGACCGCTTATGTCCTACCCACACCCAGAATAGTGGGTCCTACCTCGGTGCTGGTATCTGCGGCAGTCTATGCCACATCCTCTAAACCATCCCCCTCCTCCTCCTCCTCCTAAGCAACCTCTACCTCTCAATTAAGAAGTGTGAGCAGCACGTCGCCAGCAGTCGGTGTGGAGCGGCGTGGCAGCACAGCGGTGGGCAAGCGTCAGCAGGCCGTGCTGAAACTAATCAGCTAAGGTGATAAGAGGCACATGGACCCCGAACTGCTGCAGGGTCTGACAGAGCAGACCAACCTCTGGCTTTCACCGCTGAGCCTCCAACGGGGCATGGTCGTGTGTGACAACGGCCGTAACCTGGTGGCGGCTCTGCAGCTTGGCAGCCTCACACACGTGCCATGCCTGGCCCACGTCTTCAATCTGGTGGTTCAGCGGTTTCTGAAAAACTACCTGCACTCGTCTGACCTGCTCGGCAAGGTACGCCGCGTCTGCGCACATTTCCGCAAGTCCACCACGGACGCTGCAACCCTGAGGACCCTGCAACATCGGTTAAATCTGCCAGAGCACCGAATGCTGTGCGACGTGCCCACAAGGTGGAATTCTACGCTGTACATGTTGGCCAGGCTCTATGAGCAGCGTAGAGCAATAGTGGAATACCAACTCCAACATGGGCGGCATAGTGGTACTCAGCCTCCCAAATTCTTTACCGAGGAGTGGGCCTGGATGGCAGACATCTGCCAGGTCCTCAGAAACTTTGAGAAGTCTACCCAGATGGTGAGCGGCGATGCTGCAATCATTAGCGTTACCATCCCAATGCTATGCCTGCTGAGAAGTTCGCTGCAAGGCATAAAGGCTGACGCTTTACGGTCAGAACAGGAGACGGGGGATGACAGTATATCGCTTGATAGCCAGACCACCTTCATGTCTATATCTCAGCGTGTTTTGGAGAAGGAGGAGGAGGGGGAGGAGCAGCAGGAGGAGCAGGAGGAGGGGGAAGAGACAGCTGGGCACACTGCAGAGGGTACCCATGCTGCTTGCCTCTCATCTGTTCAGCGTGTATGGGCTGTGGAGGAGGAGGAGGATCCTGAAAGTCATCTTCCTAGCGAGGACAGCCATGTCTTGCGTACGTGTACACTGGTACACATGGCTGACTTCATGTTAGGCTGCCTTTCTCGTGACCCTCGCGTTAGACGCATTCTGGACAACACGGATTAGTGGGTGTACACCCTTCTCGACCTACGGTACAAGGAGAACCTTTCCACTCTCATTCCCAAAGAGGAAAGGGGTTCGAGAGTGATGCAATACCACAGAGCCCTGGTGGACAAAGTGATGCTAAACTTCCCATCTAACAGCGCTAGCGGCAGAATCCGCAGTTCCGAGGTCCAAGTAGCAGGGGAGGCGTGGAGATCAGGCAGCATGTTCAGCGGAGGCAGGGGAACACTCTCCAAGTCCTTTGCCAGCTTTATGGCTCACCAACAAGACAGCGTCACCACTCCCCAGTCAAGGCTGAGTCGGAGGGAGCACTGTAAAAAGACGGTGAGGGAGCAGCCTCTGCTCAATACACCTATTGGGTGTCAAAGCTGGACACGTGGCATGAACTTGCGCTGTATGCCCTGGAGGTGCTGGCTTGCCCTGCCGCTAGCGTCTTGTCAGAGAGGGTGTTTAGTGCAGCTGGGGGAATCATCACGGATAAGCGTACCCGCCTGTCAACTGTCAGTGCCGACATGCTTACACTCATAAAGATGAACAAAGCCTGGATTTCCCCAGACTTCTCTTCTCCACCGGAAGAAAGCAGCGTTACCTAAAGATTCTTTTCGCTGCAACCCGATAAATAAGCATTCTCCATCACCGGAAAAAAAAGGGGGAATTACATTTGTCAATCACTCTCGGATATTAGTCCTCCTCCTCCTGAAACATCATGTCATCATGCTGAACTGCCAATTTTTCTGCGGCTCTGCTTACAATTTTTCAAAGTTTCAAAAGTATTGAAAGTTTAACATAAACTAATTTTCTTTTTTAACAGGGCTGCCTCCAAGCTCTGTTACAAATTGAGCAACAGCGAGCTGTCTCTTTCAAAAAATATTTATGGGTTTCACCTGCCCTCTCGGTTCAGCAATTTTTCAGGGGTACATTTGTACTGTTGGTACACTAATTTTTCCGGCCTTCACCTACACTCATGGTACCCCAATGTTTCAGGGGTTCGCCTATACACTGGCTACAGAAATTTTACTGGGTACTGCCTGCATATACTTCTGCCACATAAATGTTACAGGGGTCTGCCTATACTTCTGCTACAGAAATGGTACTGGGGTCTGCCTATACTCCTACTACAGAAATGTTACAGGGGTCTGCTTATACTGCTGCACAGAAATGTTACTGGGGTCTCCCTATACTGCTGCACAGAAATGTTACAGGGGTCTCCCTATACTGCTGCTACAGAAATGTTACTGGGGTCTGCGTATACTTCTGCTACAGAAATGTTACAGGGGCCTGCGTATACTTCTGCTACAAAAATGTTACTGGGGTCTGCCTATACTTCTGCCACCTAAATGTTACAGGGGTCTGCCTATACTTCTACTACAGAAATGTTACAGGGGTCTGCCTATACTGCTGTACAGAAATGTTACAGGGGTCTGCCTATACCTTTGTTACAGGAATGTTACAGGGGTCTGCGTATACTTTTACTACATAAATGTTACTAGGGTCTGCCTATACTTCTGCTACATAAATGTTACTAGGGTCTGCCTATACTTCTGCTACAGAAATGTTACAGGGGTCTCCCTATACTGCTGCTACAGAAATGTTACTGGGGTCTGCGTATACTTCTGCTACAAAAATGTTACTGGGGTCTGCCTATACTTCTGCCACGTAAATGTTACAGGGGTCTGCCTATACTTCTACTACAGAAATGGTACTGGGGTCTACCTATACTGCTGCTACATAAGTGTTACTGAGGTCTGCGTATACTTCTGCAAAAGAAATGTTACTGGGGTCTGCTTATACCTTTGCTACAGGAATATTACAGGGGTCTGTGTATACTATGGGTGCACTAAGTTTTCCCATCACGGTGTTCTACCTATCTGGCCCAAAAACACTGGCTGACTAGGGCATGGATTGTAGGCCGAGGCCAATATGTATTTTTTCTCGTGTTACCACAGCTATCTGGGGCACTGCATTGGGACAAACAAGAGGAGTGATACAGCGCTAATGAGACGTGTACAGCTACGCTAGCATCAGAGTCCGCTGTAGGCCCGCAATTGCTGAGGGTTTGTGCAGAGGCCTATGTCCTCGGCGCAGTGAAAGTCTGCCATGTTTGGGCACTCTGATTTCTTTATGTGTACCGTCTTTAAATTCCTTGGACCCACCCATGCTGCGGGTGCACACAGACTTCGCATAGCGGTGTTTTACCTGTCTGGCAGAAAGACACCTACTGACTTGGGTAGGGTGCAGAGTGCAGATGGTTTACCCCTTGCGTTGTCGATGAGGTATCCTACAGTCAAACAGAATGAGTAGTGTGTGGACACATGGATTCCCCATTGCTATGTCACTCGCGGCACCTTGGGCCACACAAGGTGTTTGCTGGGACAGAGGCTGACCCAGGGCCCGCTCACATACTTCCCACACTGAGTATTGCTGCATTGTGGAGATGTGTAGAAGTGCTGGGTTGGCACCTGAGTCCCCTTTATGCCCACGTTTGCAGCTCCTGACGGAGGTGGCACAGGATTGGAATGAAGATTGAACGTCAATTTCTCATTGATTCTCTACTGCATTGTGGGCTATTGCCCCCCCCCCCCCCACTTCCTTTTAAAGAGGGCCGCTACCTGGCCCTGCCAACCCTCTGCAGTGTGTGCCTCCGGTTCCTCCTCATGGCAGACGCACTTATAGACATGAGGGTGGTGCGGCTATAAAGCGAGCGTGTGGTATGAGGACAGCTGAAGGTTGTGCAGGGACACTTTTGTGTGCGCTGCGGACGCAGGGTCGTGCGGGGGGGGGGGGGGGGGGGTTGGGCAACATGTAACCCAGTAGAGGCAGCGGTGTGACCCGCAGGCCGTGATTGTGCTTGGTTGGAGGTAGTGTGGTGCTTAGCTAAGGTATGCTTTGCTCATGAGGGTTTGTCCGAAGTAAAAATTGTTGGGGAGGGGGGGGGGGGGGCCCACTCTTGCCCCTATTGTGGCTTAATAGTGAGACCTGGGAGCCTGAGATGCAGCCCTGCATGCTGCCCGTGCCCTGATGGTGCTCGCTCCTCCATAATAATAGCCCTATGTAACAACTCAATTTCTAGCTTTAATGAGATGTGGAATCTATGGTTGCGTCTCCCCCCCCCCCCCCCTCGGGAACTCTTCATATAATTTCAGGTATGAGTAAAATATCTTATCTTTTGTTCTTTCCCCCCCGATTACCCCTCCCCCCCTAGTCCCCCCCTCCTCTCCATTCCCTCACCCTACCCATCCTCCCCGCCCCATCTTCTTTACCTCGATTCTATAAACAGTCTTTTACACCTATATTTCTACCTTTAATAAAAATAAATATGGTCAGTTATTTGTTAAAGACTATTTGCTTTTATTCAAGAACCATCTGTACAGAATGAAAAATATATCCTATTGTTATACCAGCTATTCTTTGAATGACCAATAAAACATATTGAGATATAAAAAGCTAGTGGAGAGCCAATAGAAAGCTTCCGTTTGCTTCCATTCAGTTTGGTTTCCCTTTTTAACGGGACAAATAACGCAGTGTGTCACGCTCGATGTCGTCAGGGTACAGATGGAACTGAGAGACAAATCTGCTGAAAGTTTGTCCCATAGGGGCTGTAAAGTAGGGAAAAAAGCAGGAGGCCTGGGTCCGAGCCCTGAGGAACCCTCAAAAAGAAGAGACGTAGAACCTGAGAATTATATACTGGACGAGTGGATGGAGAGGGAGATCCAGGAGAGCAGAGTCCTTCAGGTCTATTCAGGGCAGCAGATTGGGGAAGATTTGATGATCTATGGTGTCACAGAGAGATCCAGGAGGAGGAGTAGGGGGTAGTCACCATTAAAGGGGTTGTCCCGCGGCAGCAAGTGGGTCTATACACTTCTGTATGGCCATATTAATGCACTTTGTAATGTACATTGTGCATTAATTATGAGCCATACAGAAGTTATAAGAAGTTTTTCACTTACCTGCTCCGTTGCTAGCGTCCTCGTTTCCATGGAACCGACTAATTTTCGCCGTCTAATGGCCAAATTAGCCGCGCTTGCGCAGTTCGGGTCTTCTTCTTTTCTCAATGGGGCCACTCGTGCAGGATGCCGGCTCCGTGTAGCTCCGCCCCGTCACATGCCGATTCCAGCCAATCAGGAGGCTGGAATCGGCAATGGACCGCACAGAAGCCCTGCGGTCCACCGAGGGAGAGGATCCCGGCGGCCATCTTCAGCAGGTAAGTAAGAAGTCACCGGAGCGTGGGGATTCAGGTAAGCACTCTCCGGTGTTCTTTTTTAACTCCTGCATCGGGGTTGACTCGCGCCGAACCGTTTCGGCGCGGGACAACCCCTTTAAATTAACCATCAGGTGGTCATTTGACACTTTTGTAAGAGCGGTTTTTGTAGAATGTGGAGTGCAGCAGAGTGCTTGCAGATAAGTAGGAGATTAGACAAGAGCAGAGCAGGAGTTCCAGTAGTTAGGAGATTAGAGAGGTTTGGGTAAACTATTCCCAACATGGTTTCTGTCCTGTGTGACTTCTATAATATGTAACAAGATGTGATTTCTGACTAAATCATTTGGCACAAAATGAATGTGAATACGGCTTCTCCTCTGTATGAATTGTCAAACAAGAAGTGATTCATTAGGAAAACATTTCTCACATTCTGCACATGAATACAGCTCCTCTCCTGTGTGACTTCACCAATGTACAAGATGTTGTCACAGATCGACTACTCAGAGCGCTCTTGCTGGTACCAACTTGTCACGGCAGCCTCGACTGATCACTCCAGCGGGATTGCAAGCGCAGAGTTGTTGGAATACAAGCTGATTTGTACCCAGCTCTCCCAGGCTTCTGCATGCATGCCAAGCAAAAGCTCACATAACCCCCTGATCCATTATACTGGCTCCTGCACTCTGCAATACCCACATACGCTCGCTGCCACCAGCAGCTGTTAAGGGAATCTGCGACCCAGACTATAGATTATGAACACAGTCTTCGAAGTTTAGATTAGTTTTAAAATGGGCTAGGCTTGACTAATAAACTGATCATTTGTTCTAAAAAAAGACTAGCAGTTCAAATATATATATATATGAGCATACAAGAATATACCAATTCCTGGCCATGCGAAGTCACTGAAGCAATGGCAAAAGTCCTTACACTGGTGCGTATCTCCATAGTTCTGACAATTTACATATGAACCCACATAGTTTTTAATGCCTCCACAGAACCACACCCCCGCCGGCCTTTTTCCGAAATTATCAAGGCGGGTTGAGTATATGCGGGGAGGATCTGTAGGAAACCCCGATTTAATATTTCAGCCATATTTTCCTGGGAGGCGCTCCAATGAGGAAGATTTGGCCATAATGTTTAATATCAGTAATTTACCAATCGATAGATACCAAGCATGATAGGGGACTGATGCTCAGCTATGCTTATAGGCAAATCTGGGGGTTTCACAGAGATGGGAGTAACTGTGCCTGGTCCGCAGTGTCCTCTCAGTTCTGAAAATGTACCTGACATTGAGCTGGGGCCTTCGTATGACCCATAATCTCCAATAATACATTTTTATTTGATATGGACACTATGAGTCACAGTGCCAGAATATCTACGAGAAATATCTGAGGTGTCCTCACTGACGGGGGGTAATTAGTATCTACCTGTCACTAGCTAACCTTATTGCCATCATGATCAAAAGACTTCCTGAGGAAGAGTACATATCAGGGATGTGAGGGAAAGAAGGGGAAAGACAATTGGGGCGGATGCCAGCTCAACTTTCCTAGTGTGCTGATCGGCAGCTGATTGATACTGGACAGCTAGGAGGACACTATCGATATCTTTATACCACAGTTGTATACAAAAAAAGGGCACATTCTGTCACACATTTTATTGGATTTTTTAACATGAAAAAAGAGAACATGTAAATTACATATTGCAAATTTTACCCAGTGCAAAGGTTATGCAATACACAAATTTATGTCCCACAACTTTAGTACAGATCAAGTCAACATGTGGTCCACATTCTAAAACATAATGGGACCTGGGTATGAGATTGACTGGCTAATTTGTTTGAATCCCAACCTGCACATTTCCAAGTGGGTGCGAGACTGTATCTTCGCTTGGCATGTGTATATTGGGCCGTTGGTTTCATCAATTATCTTTGTGCAGATCGGGGGCTATTCTGAATGTTAATACACACTTCCTATATGACTTCTCTCATGTCTATGAAGATTTGATTTATTGGAAAAATATTTCCCACATTGTGAACATGAATACGGCTTTTGTCCTGTGTGACTTCTCTCATGTGCAATAAGAAATGGTTTATGTATAAAACACTTGTCACATTCTGAACATGCAAACGGCTTCTCTCCTGTATGTATTCTTTCATGTATAACTAGCTGTGATTTATGAGTGAAACATTTCCCACATTCTGGACATGAGTATGGCTTCTCTCCTGTGTGAATTCTCTCATGTACAACCAGATGTGATTTCATAATAAAACCTCTCCCACATTCTGAACATGAATACGGCTTCTCTCCTGTGTGAATTTTCTTATGTAGAACAAGATATGATTTCTGAGTAAAACCTTTCCCACATTCTGAACATGAATACGGCTTCTCTCCTGTGTGAATTTTCTTATGTATACCAAGAGTTGATTTACCTGTAAAACACTTGCCACATTCTGAACATGAATACGGCTTTTCTCCTGTGTGGGTTCTCTCATGTAGAACAAGATGCGATTTCTGAGTAAAACATTTCCCACATTCTGAACATGAATACAACTTCTCTCCTGTGTGAATTTTCTTATGAAGAACAAGATTTGATTTAACTTGAAAACATTTCCCACATTCTGAACATGAATATGGCTTCTCTCCTGTGTGAACTCTCTCATGTCTAACAAGCTGTGCTCGCTCAGTAAAACATTTCCCACATTCTGAACATGAATATGGCTTCTCTCCTGTGTGAATTTTCTTATGAAGAACAAGATTTGATTTAACTTGAAAACATTTTCCACATTCCGAACATGAATATGGCTTCTCTCCTGTGTGAACTCTCTCATGTGTAACAAGATGTGCTTGCTGAGTAAAACATTTCCCACATTCTGAACATGAATACGGCTTCTCTCCTGTGTGACTTCTCTGATGTATAACAAGAGTTGATTTACCTGTAAAACACTTGCCACATTCTGAACATGAATATGGCTTCTCTCCTGTGTGAATTTTCTTATGTATACCAAGAGTTGATTTACCTGTAAAACACTTGCCACATTCTGAACATGAATACGGCTTCTCTCCTGTGTGAATTTTCTTATGTATACCAAGAGTTGATTTACCTGTAAAACACTTGCCACATTCTGAACATGAATATGGCTTCTCTGTGTGACTTCTCTCATGTCTAACTAGCTGCGATTTCTGGGAAAAACATTTTCCACATTGTATACATGAATACGGCTTCTCTCCTGTGTGACTTCTCTCATGTATAAATAGCTGTGATTTATAAGGAAAACCTTTCCCACATTCTGCACATGAATACGGCTTCTCTCCTGTGTGACTTCTCTCATGTGTAGCAAGTTTTGATTTATAAGGAAAACATTTCCCACATACTGAACATGAATACGGCTTCTGTCCTGTGTGAACTCTCTCATGTCTAACAAGGTCTGATTTCTGAGTAAAACATTTCCCACATTCTGAACATGAATATGGCTTCTCTCCTGTGTGAATTCTCTCATGTATACCAAGATATGATTTCTGGGTAAAACATTTCCCACATTCTGCACATGAATACGGCTTCTCTCCTGTGTGAACTCTCTCATGTCTAACAAGCTCTGATTTCTGGGTAAAACATTTTCCACATTTTGAACATGAATACGGCTTTTCTCTGTGTCTTCTCTCATGTCTAACTAGCTGTGGTTTATGAGGAAAAGATTTCGCACATACTGAACATGAATACGGCTTCTCTCCTGTGTGAGTGCTTTGATACTGAACATCCTTTCTGTGACTTTTCTCCTGCTTATCAGGCTGTGATGAATCAGAAGACATGCGTTGTAGAAGAGGATCAGATGGCAGATCTGTGGAGTGAAGGGTTGAGGGTAGATCTGGGATCATGACCTGCTCTTCATATGTATCCAGTGAGATACCACCATCCTTTGAAGATATGAGATATCCCTCTGAGCTTCTGGTACAATTATCTGACAAAAAAAATACAGATTTTATTATTTTTGAATACAACTTTTAACAAAACAGGATGTATATATCTGTCATGCATCAGCAAGGGGGTTATATAGCAGGCTGGGGAACTGAGCACGCTCCATAACTGGGGGCTACAAGTGGTTTCATATAGCTGACAGCAGTCAGAATTCACCATGAGTAAAATTATCACTGATAGTGAACACTCCCAGGCCTGCCATAGTATGGCTTAATAGACAGACAATAAACTTACAGTGTACTGCAATACAGAAGCAATGCAGTATATTGTACAAACCATCGAATGATCACAGGTTCAGGTCCCCCAGAGGAACGAAGAAAAATGAAATATTATCGATTATAAAAAAAAAAAGTTTAAAAAAACTGCATTAAAAGATAAGGGAAAGGAGAAAAGGGAAGACAAAGGAAACCTTTAGATACAGATAGACCAACCTGTTTTAGCAGTGCTACAACGCATTAACAGGTCATGATAGCGTGCACTGGCACATTTAGATAGCACGTCCCAATGCGTTATATATATTCTGCTGTTTGAAATAAGAGTATAAAAGTGCAGTACAGTATTCCATCCCTAGAGGACACAGGACGATACAGTAGGCTACTCTTCCCTGCATCTACAGTAACCCTCCAATCCCACAGCCGGCAGGGCTCCTGTCTATTACTCCATAGTTTAATAAATAATATACCCCCCCATCTCAAGGTAGCATTGCTGGTGATTTACAGAGTGAATCATAGAATGGTGGAGTTGGAAGGGACCTCCAGGGTCATCGGGTCCTCTGGGGTCATTGGGTCCAACCCCCTGCTTAGTGCAGGGTCACTAAATCATCCCAGACAGATGTCTGTCCAGCAACTGAACTCACCCCCTCCCGTGGCAACCTGTTCCACTCATTGATCCCCTCACTGTCTAATATCTAATCTGTGTCCCTTTCAGTTTCCTCCCATTGCTTCTAGTCTTTCCTTGTGCAGATGAGAATAGGGCTGATCCCTCTGCACTGTGACAGCCCTTCAGATATTTGTAGACTGCTATTAAGTCTCCTCTCAGCCTTCTCTTCTGCTAAACATTCCCAGATCCTTTAACCGTTCCTCATAGGACATGATTTGCAGACCGCTCACCATCTTGGTAACTCTTCTCTGAACTTGCTCCAGTTTGTCTATGTCTTTTATAAAGTGGGGTGCCCAGAAATGGACACAGTATTCCAGATGAGGTCTGACTAAGGAAGAGCAGAGGGGATAATGACATCACGTGATCTAGACTCTGTGCTTCTCTTAAAGGGGTTGTCCCGCGCTGAAACGGTTTTTTTTTTTTTACTTCAACCCCCCCCCCCCCCCCCCCCGTTCGGCGTGAGACAACCCCGATGCAGGGGTTAAAAAAGAACACTGGACAGCGCTTACCTTAATCCCCGCGCTCCGGTGACTTCTTACTTACCCGGTGAAGATGGCAGCCGGGATCTTCTACCTCCGTGGACCGCAGGGCTTCTGTGCGGTCCATTGCCGATTCCAGCCTCCTGATTGGCTGGAATCGGCACGTGACGGGGCGGAGCTACACGGAGCTACACCGAGCCCCATTGAGAAGAGAAGACGACCCGGACTGCGCAAGCGCGTCTAATTTGGCCATTAGACGGCGAAAATTAGACGGCAACCATGGAGACGGGGACGCCAGCAACGGAACAGGTAAGTGAATAACTTTTGATAACTTCTGTATGGCTCATAATTAATGCACAATGTACATTACAAAGTGCATTAATATGGCCATACAGAAGTGTATAGACCCACTTGCTGCCGCGGGACAACCCCTTTAAACCCTTAACTTTACAGAAAGTACAGTTACATTCTGCAGATTCAAGGTATGTATGGAGGTTCATCGCGTGTTGATCCCGCTCCATACAATGTGGTTGCCGGCTGTTTCTGACAGCTTCGATAAGCAGTGCCGCTGATTGGAGCTATTAACCCTTTAAATGCCTCTGTCAATTCTGATAGTAGCTTTTAAATGCCTGATCGATGATTAGGGTCCCGCATTGCCCCTCGTAATGAGGTTACAGGTAGGTTGCTGTGTAGTTGCCGTGGCAGCTGGGGGCCTTCTGAAAAGCCCCAGGGCTGCCTCAGCAGATTACCTGTTAGATCTTGATATAATGTAATGCTGTGGCATTACATCATACTGTGGGTGTGTAATAAGAAGTTTAAAAAGGTTTTATTAAACAAAATAAAAAAAGGTCATAAGAATTAATACCCCTCCCCCTTTTGCCATATTTATAATAAAAGAATCTAAAGAATAAAACAAAAAAAAAACATTTTGTATCTCTGCATCTCTCTATACATATACAAAGGATATACAATGAGGGTGTTACACAGGGGTATAAGAGTATACAGGAGAAGAAGCAGGAGAATGGGGAATCAATCAGCACCCATTCTGCCCAGGAAGCAGTACCAGGCTCTCACAAAGAACAATGAGAAGGTACATCAACAACTGACTTTGCCCACAAAGAACAGTCTAGTAAGCACTTTGAATACTCTTGGATGGAGACTAAGAAGTGTTGTTGTAAAGAGGAGGAGATTGGTGGTTGTGAAGAAGAAAGAGTGGTGGGTGTGGGGGGATTCCCTATTGAGAGGAACAGAGGCCGCTGTCTGTAGACCTGACACCTCACAAGAGGTGTGCTGTCTTCCAGGGGCACAAATGAAATATGTGTGATAGGCTGTCAAGAATCTTCACTCCTATAGAACACCACCTATTCCTACTAATACATGCAAGGACAAATGACACAGTTGCATGGTCCTTTTTTACAATCTGGAGAGACTCTGAAGACCTCGGAAAGAAAGTGAAGGAACTAGGAGCACAGGTGGTCTTCTCTTCCATCCTCCCAGCGGATGGCCATGGAAAAGGAAATGGAACAGGATTCTAGAGGTGAACAACTGGCTACGTCGATGGTGCCGTCAGCAAAGATTTGGATTCCTAGACCATGGAGTGAATTACCTATATGATGGACTGCTTGCTAGAGATGGGTTGCACCTTACAGACAGGTAAGCATATATTTGCCTTGCTTCACTTATTAGGAGAGCTTTAAACTAGTACAATATGGGAAGGAAGTGAAAGGTAAAAATATACATCTAATCATGCATCTGAGAACCTTGTTATTAGAAGTAGAAAGAAAGAACAAAGACAAAAAAATTCAGAAGGAATGTAGAGGAGCAAGAGACCCCGATCACAAACTAACATGTTTCTACACAAATGCCCAAAGCATAGGACACAAACAAGGAGAATTGGAGCTCCTAACACAGGAAGAGAAATATGATGTCATCGGCATCACGGACACTTGGTGGGATGATACACATGATTGGATACAAGGCTTGAAGGATACAATGTATCTATAAGGAACAGACCTAATAAAAGGGGAGGAGGTGTTGTGTTGTATGTTAGGAGAACATTCATCTCCACAGAGATTCAAGCTTCAGAGCTGGGAGTTCTGTAGGAACTGTTTGGGTAAGAATACAAGGAGAGAACAACAGAAAGGACACCATTGTAGGCATTTACTATAGGCCACCGGGACAAGCAGAAGATATGGAGGAACTCTTTCTACATCAGATGGCCAAGCTCTCAGAGAAGCCCAACACAGTGATCATGGGAGATTTTACCCATCCAGACATTTGTTGGGAATCTCTCAGGTAAAAGTAATGGATCCAACAAATTCTTATCCGCTCTTGGTGACAACTTTATCTTCCAGAAGGTATAAGCCCTAAAACGCCTTGAAGCAAAATTTCTGTTCCGAGAGCCACTGGCTGTTTCTTTCATTTTGGGCCCAATTGTGCATCCAGAAAGATTAGGGCCACAACGGATAGGTCTCTAAAAACAGGACAAACAAAAGGATCCATTTGCGGTTTACAGAATGCATAAACAGATGTCAGATGGGGAGCAGTGGCAATCTGAATGGGGTCTTCTTAATGATCCAGTAGCTCGCTGTCTTCATCCTCCGTCTCTGGTGAGCATCATCTCTAAAAATCCTAGCACTAAACTTACATCCTCTAAAAAATCCTCTATCATCAGGGTCTATGTCCCCATGTTGTATATTCTGTTATCCGGGTCTATGTCCCCATGGTGTATATACTGTTATCCGGGTCTATGTCCCCGTGTTGTATATTCTGTTATCCGGGTCTATGTCTCCATGTTGTATATTCTGTTATCCGGGTCTATGTTTCCATGTTGTATATTCTGTTATCCGGGTCTATGTCTCCATGTTGTATATTCTGTTATCCGGGTCTATGTCTCCATGTTGTATATTCTGTTATCTGCCTCTATGTCTCCATGTTGTATATTCTGTTATCCGGGTCTATGTCTCCATGTTGTATATTCTGTTATCCGGGTCTATGTCTCCATGTTGTATATTCTGTTATCTGCCTCTATGTCTCCATGTTGTATATTCTGTTATCCGGGTCTATGTCTCCATGTTGTATATTCTGTTATCCGGGTCTATGTCTCCATGTTGTATATTCTGTTATCCGGGTCTATGTCTCCATGTTGTATATTCTGTTATCCGGGTCTATGTCACCATGTTGTGTATTCTGTTATCCGGGTCTATGTCCCCATGTTGTGTATTCTGTTATCCGGGTCTATGTCCCCATGTTGTGTATTCTGTTATCCGGGTCTATGTCCGCATGTTGTATATTCTGTTATCGGGGTCTATGTCTCCATGTTATATATTCTGTTCTCCGGGTCTATGTCTCCATGTTGTGTATTCTGTTATCCGGGTCTATGTCACCATGTTGTGTATTCTGTTATCCGGGTCTATGTCTCCATGTTGTATATTCTGTTATCCGGGTCTATGTCTCCATGTTGTATATTCTGTTATCCGGGTCTATGTCTCCATGTTGTATATTCCGTTATCCGGGTCTATGTCTCCATATTTTATATTCTGTTATCCGGGTCTATGTCTCCATGTTGTATATTCTGTTATCCGGGTCCATGTCTCCATGTTGTATATTCTGTTATCCGGGTCTATATCCCCATGTTGTATATTCTGTTATCCGGGTCTATGCCTCCATGTTGTATATTCTGTTATCGGGGTCTATGTCTCCATGTTGTATATTCTGTTATCTGGGTCTATGTCTCCATGTTGTATATTCTGTTATCTGCCTCTATGTCTCCATGTTGTATATTCTGTTATCGGGGTCTATGTCTCCATGTTGTATATTCTGTTATCTGCCTCTATGTCTCCATGTTGTACATTCGGTTATTGGGGTCTATGTCTTCATCTTTGGTCATGTGATCAGTGCCCGTTACATCAGATCAAGAGTCGGTCAGTGTAAAGGACCCTCGGTCCCAGAATTGGAGAACTACTCCCCCCATCAGTACAGATATGATATAATGATAAGTAGTTCCCGCTCACATCGGTGTGCTCCATGGTTGCGCTGTAGATGTCATCATGTGTCATCGCCTACAACGGTCGGATATTTCATCCAGATTTAGTATAATGGGGGATATACAGCGGAGACTGACGGATCCCAGAGCTTATAGATCTACAGGAGTATCTGCAGCTGCTGACTGAGGAGAATCTGTGACTTCCCTGCTGTACTCAGTGGTTACTACTCACCTGCAGGAATCTCCTCTTTACGCCGCTGATCGCCCCTCACATCCCTCTCTGTAGTATTAATATTGGGCAGATCTTCATCCGGATACAAAAGCTGTGAGACAAATATTATAAAAGTCAGCAGCCGGTTGGAGAAGTTGTGTGGGACGTCTTACAGGACTAAACAAGATCATTAATTATCATGAGGACCAGGACTGACCCGACAGCAGTAGTCATCAGTCATGTCAGAGTGGATGCCCTTTAGGCTACAATTAAAGGGATTCTGTCAGCAGGTTCATGCGGTTTGGCTAGGAGTGGTGTTTCGAGTCGCAGAGGGGGCCGTACTGGCTTTTCCCTCCTGCATCATGCCGTTTGACAGCTTTCTCCCCTTTTGTGTACAGGAAGAGAACAGTCAGTCTGTATGCTGCAGGCGGGGAGAAAGCGGCATGGCCCCCTCCACGACTCAGAGCTCAACTTTAAACTGCATGAATTCCCTTCATTCTATAAATGTTTGTAGTTATATTTGATTCTACAGATCAGGGGTCAGTACAGTAGTATCTATTATACCAAAGACCGCAACAATGAGCGCTGTATTAACTGTGTATAATATATCAGGGGTCAGTACAGAGATCTCTGCCATCATCTATTATACCCAGGAGTGTAACAAGGGGGCGCTCTAATAACTATGTATAGATATATCAGGGGTCAGTACAGAGATCTCTCCTATCATCTATTATACCCAGGACTGTAACAAGGGAGCGCTCTAATATCTATGTATAGATATATCAGGGGTCAGTACAGAGATCTCTCCCATCATCAATTATACGCAGGACTGAAACAAGGGGGCGCTCTAATAACTATGTATAATATATCAGGGGTCAGTACAGAGATCTCTCCCATCATCTATTATACCCAGGAGTGTAACAAGGGGGCGCTCTAATAGCTGTGTATAATATATCAGGAGTCAGTACAGAGATCTCTGCCATCATCAATTATACGCAGGACTGAAACAAGGGGGCGCTCTAATAACTATGTATAGATATATCAGGGGTCAGTACAGAGATCTCTCCCATCATCTATTATACCCAGGACTGTAACAAGGGGGCGCTTTAATAACTATGTATAATATATCAGGGGTCAGTACAGAGATCTCTCCCATCATCTATTCTACCCAGGACTGTAACAAGGGGGCGCTCTAATAACTATGTATAGATATATCAGGGGTCAGTAAAGAGATCTCCCCCATCATCTATTCTACCCAGGACTGTAACAAGGGGGCTGGAGTAGGTTGGGTGTAGGTGGAGCCTTGCAGTCTGAGCAGAGCTGAGCTACTGAGCAGACGTGTCTGGAGCCCTTTCCCTCTCCCTGGAGAGGTGAGGGGGCCTCCATGAGTGTGCAACCTAGCACATCCTCCACCGTTCCCCAGGTGAGACCAGCGGGGAATGACGGTGTGTTACTGGTCTCAGGAGGAGAGACTTAGAAGATCCCAGAGGCTGATGCAGCAAGACTCCATGGAGAGTGCAGGCCAACCTGGAAAGAAAGCTCAGTCTTCCCAAGGACGGGATGGTGGCGATTCCCTTATCCAGTACAAGGGGTGGGGTGGGCGCCGTCCCGGGGAGACCACCAACAAGTATAGTACCAGAATTCAGAAGCTTAAAAAGCTGCAGATGGAGCTGAAATCTTTGAAGGCTCGGGCCGAGACTGCTACAAGGAGAAAGGACCGTGTCACTATATCAGAAGAGATGGGGAAGGTGAGAGAGGCCATTAAGCTTCATTCCACTAGAAAAGAATACATTTTACAGAATGCTGGTGGATTTAAAGAAAGACTGAGCAACCAAGAGAGATTGGACAGCATGAGGAACCTCTCTGGGAAGGAGTTAGCAGTGACCTCGGTGTCTGACAGTGAGGAGGATGACGCAGGTGTAATGGTGTCTCCAGGTGTGATGTCCTGCAGGGCATCTCCAGATCTATCACCTGTGGAGATTTCCTAGCCCATCCCCCCAAGGCAGCCCAGCCCATCCCCC
The DNA here is from genome assembly GCF_035609145.1 of Eleutherodactylus coqui. Taxonomy (NCBI): domain Eukaryota; kingdom Metazoa; phylum Chordata; class Amphibia; order Anura; family Eleutherodactylidae; genus Eleutherodactylus; species Eleutherodactylus coqui. The sequence goes on from NC_089841.1 coordinate 4,130,820, forward strand.
CAAGGCTGAGTGCTTCTTACTCCTCAGATGAGGAGGAAAGGGAGGGTTATTTAATGGCAGAAATTAAAAGAATGGAATCCCCTACTAATCTGTCTAATCTTTCTTTTGGGGACGACCTACCTGAGGAGGGCAAAGAAAGATCGGGAAAAGGCAAGCAGAAGAACAAGAAGAAGAAGCAATTACAGGTCCTATGCACCCGTTTTGTACCATTTCCTAGCCCCTCTGGTCAAACAGACTCGACATCTGTGGTGGTCCCGGGAATGGATCAGAGGGAGTGAATCTTTCCCAGCGGCACCCAGGGGGAGGATGGGAAAGACCCCTCTGCTCAGCTGACCCCAGTACCAGAAATGGTGTTGGATGCTGAGCAGGGAGGGAAAGGTATGCCATCCGTTTTAAGTCAGGCACCTGCGGTGGGTGTTGAGACTCCCATGGACTGCACGCTCGCGGGTGGCGTGCCCGAGCTGATGTTGCTCCTGATCCGACTGGGGTACCCTGGGGCAGCGGGGCCTCAGCTGGAGAGGGGGTTGGCGGAAGTAGGGGGTCTGGGGTCCGGTGATGGAAAAAGGTAGAAGAGTGAGTAAGACCAGACAGCAGATGTCCCGAAAGGAGGCAGGGGAAGGGGGGGAATCCAGTAGGATGACCCTGGTCCCTGTTTCCCAAGGGCCACTGGACCACCTCTGAGGACATAAGGGGCAGCGATTTTGAGGAAGAGGTCAGGAGACTGGCGAGAGAGGAGGAGGAGAGGTCTAGTTCCCTATCAAGTTCAGAAGACAGTGTGGATGAGGAGAGCAGGGAAAGGCAAAAGGAAAAACGTAAGAAGGGTAAACAGATTAAAAAGGGGAAAAATAAATCTTCTCCCCCTCCAGGTCAGATGCTAAAGGAGGGCCAAACCGGCTCCCCTCTGGTCATCTTAACAAACCGCTTTCAGACTCTAATGAGGAGGATTCAGGCTCGCCTACTTTCAGAGGAGGAGGGGGGAGCGCGCCAAGGAATAGAGTGGTGCCGGTGGGGGACGTCGCTCCCCTCCCCCCTGAGGGGGCCACAAGTTCCTCCGGGGGTTAGGGGAGACTCAGTGCCACGGGACAAAGGGGACGGCTCCTCTCCAAATCGGGGAAGGGGGGGGGGGGGGGCGCAAAACAAACAAACAAACAATCATGTAAAAACTATATATATCGTAGAAATGGATATGTTGGAGTGTTTAAAAAGGGGTGGTAGGGATTCTGGTGGGGAATCGGCTAATGTAAAGAAGAGAGCTGTCCAGCTCGATCACCCTTGATGGCGGCACTCACCCCGTTGACGTTGGCGACCATTAATGTCGCTAGCATTAAGTCTGATATGGCTCGCTTTATGGCCTTTGATTTTTTCAGCCAGAATGAAGCTGATATTTTGTTTTTGCAAGAGACCAGGCTAACAGACCTGGCCAGTATCCATAAAGCAAAGAGGGAGTGGACTCATGGGCCCTCCTATTGGTCTCTTGCGGCCGAACCATATAGCGGGGTGGCGGTTGTTTTAAAAACCGCAGCGGTTGAATGCAGACGGGTAATCGAGGTGGAAATAGGGAGGTGCTTGGTCTTGGACGTCCTTATGAGAGGTCAAGAGCTTCGGCTCATAAATATTTATGGTCCTCAGAGCAAGAACGAGAGAAAGGACCTCTTCATAAGGATCAAGCCCTTTCTTTTTACGAGTCGACTGCTGATCTTTGGCGGAGACTTCAATAATGTCTCGAGGCTCTGTGATAGGGGAGGTGCCAGAGACAAGTTGGCTTACGACAGCGTCGCTTTGAATAATATAGTGAGTGAGGCTCGCCTGGTGGATGTCCATGTTCGGCACACCACAGGCGACACGGGGTTCACTTTTTATCGAGGTAGTTGTAGATCTAGAATAAATAGGTTTTATTTAAAGGAGGAGGCTGTCTCCTCACCAATTCTGGTGGTGGAGGTGGAATTCTCCGATCACTGTTTAATTATGTTTTCTCTGAATGTTTCAGAAACCCCTCGGATGGGAAGAGGTTTATGGAAGTTAAATTCGGCACTCCTGGAGGAGGTGGAAATAAGACAGTCCTCTGAGGATTTTCTGCAGAGCCAGCTTCCACTGATGGGCCTTTGTAATAGTAAGTCAGAGTGGTGGGAGATCTTCAAGAAACGGGTTGCAAAGTATTTCCGTGAGCTTTCAAACCTCAGAAGTTTGACCCAGTACCGTTTATATCAAGCTTTGAGGAGGAAACTCAAGCAAATTGTCTCGACTGGGGGCAGCCGTGAGGAGGCCTCCAGGGTGAAAGCCTTGCTGAAGGGATGTCAGTATGATAGGCACACAGCTTTAGTTTTTGAGAGGGATTTCGGGAAATTTCGCTTGCACCGACCCCTACAGAAACTGTAAGTTGTCAGTGAATAGTAGGTTGGTAAGGGGTCTGGTTGATAGTACAGGATCTCTGAAAAGGTCCTGATTTCAGTCTCCCGGAGCCTCAAGAATTTGCACAAGTTTTAGGCATCCAATTTGGCCAGGGTGATTACCCAGGGAGAAATTAGGATGGTAAACTGAAAGATGCCAGTCAGAAGGTTGACCAGTGGAAGGGATGGTCTTTGTCCCTGAGAGAAAGGGTTAGCCTTATCAAGACTTTCCTGCTCCCATTGTTAATCTATATGTGCAGTGTATGTATCTTGCCGGAGCCTCTCTGGACACGGGTCTATAGTCTGTTCTTCCAGCTGTTGTGGGGGAGCAGACTGAACCTAGTGAAGAGGGAGGTCACATACCGCACAAGGAGACTAGGGGGATTGTGTATGGTCAACCCTGTGGTATTCCTAGTGAATACCTTTCTTAAAACAAACCCCTCACCTATGGAGGGGTCTTTCTGTTGGAGTGCCCTAGCCTGGGGGTCTCCTTTCCCGTGATGGGCTAATTTTATTCTATTCACTTGATAGCTTTTTGTTTTAGTAAACCTGATCTGCAATGGGGGAAGAAGAGTTTTGATTGCAGCTCTATGAATAAGACAAATGACTAAATGCCTCCTTCAGTACAGGACAATATTCTGTTAGCTTTAGCACCAGCTGATTGGCATTGTGCAGGTAGTCTATGGTTTACACGGCAGAACTTTACATTTGTTCCACACTAAATCTCAAACTGGATGCCCAAAGAGGTGGAAGTGCAATCCTATGACTGATGACACCAGACACCATTTGTAACCCGTACCGACCATCACCATCAAGAGGAAAGAGCGGAGAAACGTTTAGTACGAAGGTGCATTACAATCTAAAGAGGATTTGAAGACATCTCAGCCTCATCTACCTGCTGGTTCTCCGGGACACTGGGCTTTTCTTCTGGATAATCCAGGGAATACAGACGTCTGGGACATTTCTCTGGGGGGTTTCTTTCCATGAGTCCATCTGTAGGAAACACACAGTGACAGAATAGATTATCTCCATGTGATTAGCAGATGATGTGCTGTAGGTGACCCCCAATGACTGATCCCCTCCTTACAGATGATGGGCTCTAGGTGACTCCCAATGACTGATCCCCTCCATACAGGTGATGGGCTCTAGGTGACCCCCAATGACTGATCCCCTCCATACAGATGATGTGCTCTAGGTGACCCCCAATGACTGATCCCCTCCATACAGATGATGTGCTCTAGGTGACCCCCAATGACTGATCCCCTCCATACAGATGATGGGCTCTAGGTGACCCCCAATGACTGATCCCCTCCATACAGATGATGTGCTCTAGGTGACCCCCAATGACTGATCCCCTCCTTACAGATGATGGGCTCTAGGTGACCCCCAATGACTGATCCCCTCCTTACAGATGATGGGCTCTAGGTGACCCCCAATGACTGATCCCCTCCTTACACTGCTGATCAGCCCTTATATCCGGCTCTTCTGCTTCCTCTTTAACCTCAACCTTAATAACAATCAGATTTTCACCCTAAACAAGAGAAAAAAAGGTTTGCACAGAAAATGTTATGAAGTTTTGGTTACAGAAAAGTTTAGTAGAAAGCTGCAAGATGATTCAAACAAGATTTTTGGTATAACTTACCGTAAAATTGGGGGACACAGCAAGACCTTGGGTATAGCTTTGGCCAATAGGAGGCGACGCCAAGTATAAAAGTGTGAACTCCTCCCACTAGCTATGCCCCTCCGGCAAGCATGAAGCTAGTTCAGTCTATATGCAAGCAGTCGGAGCAGCCAAGGAGGATATGACAACAATAGTTAATACCAATGCTCAAGAACTGTAACTCATCCTACCACCATGTGGGACAGCGCTGAGGACA